>NC_090934.1:79297856-79597856 GCF_040938575.1 Ambystoma mexicanum
CGAGGCGATGGTACATTATTATTTTTTCAAGCAAATAATGTATTATGATGATGCCCGTTTAAAAACATTTAAAAACGTTATGAAACGTCAAATAAGCATAAAAAAACTAAAGCCCAGTTTCTCTGTATTTGGTTACAGGAAATCGAACGAGCTGCACTTGCACACGCGACCTCACGGCAATGTGGAGGATCTTACCCTTCTTTGTGTGTCTGCACAAGTGTGTTCCAATGACTGTGGCAACCAACTAAGACTATAACGAAGCAGGAATTAAGTACGTTGTTGATGCTTGGTGCCGGTATTTGACCCGGCTGGTATGTGTAGTGTTTATGGGAAACATTTGCAACCTTATAAAAGTGTACGTACAAAGGGGTGCACGTAAAAGTTAATATAGTAAAAGGCCATTAATAAAGTTTTAAAGTCTTTTGTAGTTGCTATATTCAGATTAAGTAAATGAGATCCCCTTGTTTATTATAAAACAGGTTCCTAATACAGGTGGGGAGATCCGAATACACCGAGTTGATTTGTGAATATATGGTGTTTGGAATAACATCCAGCAACGGCTATGATTAAGCTAGCCCTGAGCTCAATTCCATCCAGGATGTAAGTAAAGGCATGGTGATAGATGTATAGAAAAACGTTAAATTCATAAGGTTGTTTGCAAATGGAATTTAGCCAAATGTGCAATGAGTTGTTTTCAATACGTTTAAGAAATTAACATCTTTTTAAAAAATAGTAAAAAGAAAAAATATATATATTTGTTCAAGGGAATGGAACCGTTGTCTTAAAATTTGTGTATGTTTGTTTTTGGAATGTGCTAACCCTGTTACAGGGGATTTGAAAGAGGTGACCATCATTTGGAAAGAAATTGTCTGTCGTGAAGAAGGCCGTAAAGAACAATTGGGTGTATAGACACTAGGGGTAGTGTTTAAATCTTCATAAAAGGCCGAAACATGTCGACACATGACAATAGACTTGGAAAATTAGAAAGTCTGATATCTGTAAACTGCTTAAGTGTATCTAGTGGTGTCCATTTATGCAACCAACCCCATGCAGTTGATACTGTTTTTTAAGAATTGATTGAGAAGATTATGTATTAGTGATTTAACACGGTGTCTTACTCTCTCTCTTTTTCAACTGTTTAAATTGGTCTTAATAATTAATAAATTCATATGGACTTATTTAAAAATGGTAATGTTTTAGTGTTTCTGTATGAATGGGACGTTTTTTTTTCCCTTGACAAAGTATATGATATGAATTTGGCTCACCTAGTTTCAAGGTGAAAGCTACAACCAAAATATTTATATAAATCACCATGCTGGGTCTGTTTAGACATTGAGCGAGGAAGTCAGTTGTCTTGTTTAAGTATAGTGCTTATCCAAGGAGTCCACTATGTGCCCATCACAGCACTATGTGTATACCTGAAGCACCGAGCTTCACACCGAACCTCTAGGTGCACTAAAAGTCACATCAACCAGTAAAATACCTACAAGGCTGAGGACCCACACCCTGGCCTTATCCAAGGAATCCACTATGTGTCCATCACAGCACGGTGTGTATACATGAAGCAGCAAGCTTCACACTGAAACTCTAGGAGCACTAAAGGTCACAGCAATGAGTACAATACCTACAAGGCTGAGGACCCACACCCTGGCCTTATCCAGGGAGTCCACTATGTGCCCATCACAGCAAAGTGTGTATACCTGAAGCACCGAGCTTCACACTGAAACTTTAGGAGCACTAAAGGTCACAGCAATGAGTACAATACCTACAAGGCTGAGGACCCACACCCTGGCCTTATCCAGGGAGTCCACTATGTGCCCATCACAGCACTGTGTGTATACCTGAAGCACCGAGGTTCACACTGAAACTCTAGGAGCACTAAAGGTCACAGCAATGAGTACAATACCTACAAGGCTGAGGACCCACACCCTGGCCTTATCCAAGGAATCCACTATGTGTCCAACACAGCACGGTGTGTATACATGAAGCACCAAGCTTCACACTGAAACTCTAGGAGCACTAAAGGTCACAGCAACGAGTACAATACCTACAAGGCTGAGGACCCACACCCTGGCCTTATCCAAGGAGTCCACTATGTGCCCATCACAGCACTGTGTGTATACCTGAAGCACCAACCTTCACACTGAACCTCTAGGTGCACTAAAGGTCACATCAACCAGTACAATACCTTCAAGGCTGAGGACCCACACCCTGGCCTTATCCAAGGAATCCAATATATGTCCATCACAGCACTGTGTGTATACCTCAAGCACCAAGCTTCACACTGAACCTCTAGGTGCACTAAAGGTCACATCAACCAGTACAATACCTTCAAGGCTGAGGACCCACTCCCTGGCCTTATCCAGGGAGTCAACTATGTGCCCATCACAGCACTGTGTGTATACCTGAAGGACTGAGCTGCACACTGCAACTCTAGGAGCACTAAAGATCACAGGAACCAGTACAATACCTACAAGGTAGAGGAACCACACCCTGGCCGTATCCAAGGAATCCACTATGTGCCCATCACAGCACTGTGTGTATACCTGAAGGACCGAGCTTCACACTGAACCACTAGGAGCACTAAAGGTCACAGCAACCAGTACAATACCTACAAGGCTGAGGACCCACTCCCTGGCCTTATCCAGGGAGTCCACTATGTGCCCATCACAGCAAAGTGTGTATACCTGAAGCACCAACCTTCACACTGAACCTCTAGGCGCACTAAAGGTCACAGCAACCAAAAGTACAACAAGAAAAAATGACCTGTGTGACTACATTTAGTCCTATTAGTAACAAACTCAGACGGACCATAAAAAAGAATTGGCATATTCTAAAAACTTCTGATTTTGAACCAACGGCACCGCGGTTCGCGTTCAAGTGACAAAAGAATGTAAGAGACCTAGTGGTCCACACGTATCCCAAAAAGGAGACAAAATCTACCCAGACCACCCTGTGGCAGTTGCCCCCGGTTATTGGCCATTTTAAGTGTGGGAAATGTGTAGTCTGTCCCCTAACAAGTAATCTTAAAGAAATTGACCGTAATGGCAAAAATTGGGCATTCCGCACGTTCACCAATTGTGGATCCTCTTGGGTTATTTATGGAATCAAATGCTGTGTAATTTGATTTGCATAGGCAAAACCAAGAGATGTATTAGACAACGTATTTGTGAACACAAATCTTGTCTGAAGAACAAAGTGCCTAATAAACCTCTAGTTGCACATTATGAAATAAAAAAACACAAACATACTGATATCTTTTGGTTTGTGTTACAAACAATTTCGGCTTCCGAGAGAGGAGGCAACAGGGAATTGTCACTTAGCCTCAGTGAACAACGGTGGATCTATTCCCTTAATACGTCCAATACTGGTCTTAATTCTGCGATAGAGTGGAACTCTTTGGTTGCTTTAATATAGGTTAATCGGTAATATCTATCAGAAGAAATATCTACTGACACTAATGGCCCTGTAACTTGATGCTTTAGCATATTACACCAGGAAAAAGGGTCCGAGATGATGTACAGAACAAGGCAATTCTGGTGTTGTCTGATATGCTGCCTGAGTGGACAGATGAGTGGTGGCAGCAACATTGGGACATGCCCTACTGGCTCTGCCAATGTTGACACCATCAAAGTTTGCTTATCTGCTCAGTGCTCCTTTAAATTCCCTTGACGGGCTCCGCTCACGTGACATGTCACGTGGTTGCCGAAATCAGTTAAAATGATCAATGCTGACACCGCGAGAATACGATCATTCGGATGCGTGATGTTCCATGCCGGAGCCGCGGGTAGTCAATAAGGTAAGACTGGGAGGCAGGGAAATTAAAGTTTGTTGTTGTAAACTGCTTCCGAGCAACCGTTTTGAAAGGTGTTTACACCGCTGATGTCCGTGTCTACGGATGCGCGTCCGAGCCTTTAGGGTTTAATAGATTGCAGTAAAAGTTGTCAACACACTTTTCTGCCGCTCGCCCTTCGCACTTCATGATCATTTAGGGATCCAAAATGTGTTGTGTGAGGCTACACGGTCGAACTCGAGGCGATGGTACATTATTATTTTTTCAAGCAAATAATGTATTATGATGATGCCCGTTTAAAAACATTTAAAAACGTTATGAAACGTCAAATAAGCATAAAAAAACTAAAGCCCAGTTTCTCTGTATTTGGTTACAGGAAATCGAACGAGCTGCACTTGCACACGCGACCTCACGGCAATGTGGAGGATCTTACCCTTCTTTGTGTGTCTGCACAAGTGTGTTCCAATGACTGTGGCAACCAACTAAGACTATAACGAAGCAGGAATTAAGTACGTTGTTGATGCTTGGTGCCGGTATTTGACCCGGCTGGTATGTGTAGTGTTTATGGGAAACATTTGCAACCTTATAAAAGTGTACGTACAAAGGGGTGCACGTAAAAGTTAATATAGTAAAAGGCCATTAATAAAGTTTTAAAGTCTTTTGTAGTTGCTATATTCAGATTAAGTAAATGAGATCCCCTTGTTTATTATAAAACAGGTTCCTAATACAGGTGGGGAGATCCGAATACACCGAGTTGATTTGTGAATATATGGTGTTTGGAATAACATCCAGCAACGGCTATGATTAAGCTAGCCCTGAGCTCAATTCCATCCAGGATGTAAGTAAAGGCATGGTGATAGATGTATAGAAAAACGTTAAATTCATAAGGTTGTTTGCAAATGGAATTTAGCCAAATGTGCAATGAGTTGTTTTCAATACGTTTAAGAAATTAACATATTTTTAAAAAATAGTAAAAAGAAAAAATATATATATTTGTTCAAGGGAATGGAACCGTTGTCTTAAAATTTGTGTATGTTTGTTTTTGGAATGTGCTAACCCTGTTACAGGGGATTTGAAAGAGGTGACCATCATTTGGAAAGAAATTGTCTGTCGTGAAGAAGGCCGTAAAGAACAATTGGGTGTATAGACACTAGGGGTAGTGTTTAAATCTTCATAAAAGGCCGAAACATGTCGACACATGACAATAGACTTGGAAAATTAGAAAGTCTGATATCTGTAAACTGCTTAAGTGTATCTAGTGGTGTCCATTTATGCAACCAACCCCATGCAGTTGATACTGTTTTTTAAGAATTGATTGAGAAGATTATGTATTAGTGATTTAACACGGTGTCTTACTCTCTCTCTTTTTCAACTGTTTAAATTGGTCTTAATAATTAATAAATTCATATGGACTTATTTAAAAATGGTAATGTTTTAGTGTTTCTGTATGAATGGGACGTTTTTTTTTCCCTTGACAAAGTATATGATATGAATTTGGCTCACCTAGTTTCAAGGTGAAAGCTACAACCAAAATATTTATATAAATCACCATGCTGGGTCTGTTTAGACATTGAGCGAGGAAGTCAGTTGTCTTGTTTAAGTATAGTGCTTATCCAAGGCGTCCACTATGTGCCCATCACAGCACTATGTGTATACCTGAAGCACCGAGCTTCACACCGAACCTCTAGGTGCACTAAAAGTCACATCAACCAGTAAAATACCTACAAGGCTGAGGACCCACACCCTGGCCTTATCCAAGGAATCCACTATGTGTCCATCACAGCACGGTGTGTATACATGAAGCAGCAAGCTTCACACTGAAACTCTAGGAGCACTAAAGGTCACAGCAATGAGTACAATACCTACAAGGCTGAGGACCCACACCCTGGCCTTATCCAGGGAGTCCACTATGTGCCCATCACAGCAAAGTGTGTATACCTGAAGCACCGAGCTTCACACTGAAACTTTAGGAGCACTAAAGGTCACAGCAATGAGTACAATACCTACAAGGCTGAGGACCCACACCCTGGCCTTATCCAGGGAGTCCACTATGTGCCCATCACAGCACTGTGTGTATACCTGAAGCACCGAGGTTCACACTGAAACTCTAGGAGCACTAAAGGTCACAGCAATGAGTACAATACCTACAAGGCTGAGGACCCACACCCTGGCCTTATCCAAGGAATCCACTATGTGTCCAACACAGCACGGTGTGTATACATGAAGCACCAAGCTTCACACTGAAACTCTAGGAGCACTAAAGGTCACAGCAACGAGTACAATACCTACAAGGCTGAGGACCCACACCCTGGCCTTATCCAAGGAGTCCACTATGTGCCCATCACAGCACTGTGTGTATACCTGAAGCACCAACCTTCACACTGAACCTCTAGGTGCACTAAAGGTCACATCAACCAGTACAATACCTTCAAGGCTGAGGACCCACACCCTGGCCTTATCCAAGGAATCCAATATATGTCCATCACAGCACTGTGTGTATACCTCAAGCACCAAGCTTCACACTGAACCTCTAGGTGCACTAAAGGTCACATCAACCAGTACAATACCTTCAAGGCTGAGGACCCACTCCCTGGCCTTATCCAGGGAGTCAACTATGTGCCCATCACAGCACTGTGTGTATACCTGAAGGACTGAGCTGCACACTGAAACTCTAGGAGCACTAAAGATCACAGGAACCAGTACAATACCTACAAGGTAGAGGAACCACACCCTGGCCGTATCCAAGGAATCCACTATGTGCCCATCACAGCACTGTGTGTATACCTGAAGGACCGAGCTTCACACTGAACCACTAGGAGCACTAAAGGTCACAGCAACCAGTACAATACCTACAAGGCTGAGGACCCACTCCCTGGCCTTATCCAGGGAGTCCACTATGTGCCCATCACAGCAAAGTGTGTATACCTGAAGCACCAACCTTCACACTGAACCTCTAGGCGCACTAAAGGTCACAGCAACCAAAAGTACAACAAGAAAAAATGACCTGTGTGACTACATTTAGTCCTATTAGTAACAAACTCAGACGGACCATAAAAAAGAATTGGCATATTCTAAAAACTTCTGATTTTGAACCAACGGCACCGCGGTTCGCGTTCAAGTGACAAAAGAATGTAAGAGACCTAGTGGTCCACACGTATCCCAAAAAGGAGACAAAATCTACCCAGACCACCCTGTGGCAGTTGCCCCCGGTTATTGGCCATTTTAAGTGTGGGAAATGTGTAGTCTGTCCCCTAACAAGTAATCTTAAAGAAATTGACCGTAATGGCAAAAATTGGGCATTCCGCACGTTCACCAATTGTGGATCCTCTTGGGTTATTTATGGAATCAAATGCTGTGTAATTTGATTTGCATAGGCAAAACCAAGAGATGTATTAGACAACGTATTTGTGAACACAAATCTTGTCTGAAGAACAAAGTGCCTAATAAACCTCTAGTTGCACATTATGAAATAAAAAAAACACAAACATACTGATATCTTTTGGTTTGTGTTACAAACAATTTCGGCTTCCGAGAGAGGAGGCAACAGGGAATTGTCACTTAGCCTCAGTGAACAACGGTGGATCTATTCCCTTAATACGTCCAATACTGGTCTTAATTCTGCGATAGAGTGGAACTCTTTGGTTGCTTTAATATAGGTTAATCGGTAATATCTATCAGAAGAAATATCTACTGACACTAATGGCCCTGTAACTTGATGCTTTAGCATATTACACCAGGAAAAAGGGTCCGAGATGATGTACAGAACAAGGCAATTCTGGTGTTGTCTGATATGCTGCCTGAGTGGACAGATGAGTGGTGGCAGCAACATTGGGACATGCCCTACTGGCTCTGCCAATGTTGACACCATCAAAGTTTGCTTATCTGCTCAGTGCTCCTTTAAATTCCCTTGACGGGCTCCGCTCACGTGACATGTCACGTGGTTGCCGAAATCAGTTAAAATGATCAATGCTGACACCGCGAGAATACGATCATTCGGATGCGTGATGTTCCATGCCGGAGCCGCGGGTAGTCAATAAGGTAAGACTGGGAGGCAGGGAAATTAAAGTTTGTTGTTGTAAACTGCTTCCGAGCAACCGTTTTGAAAGGTGTTTACACCGCTGATGTCCGTGTCTACGGATGCGCGTCCGAGCCTTTAGGGTTTAATAGATTGCAGTAAAAGTTGTCAACACACTTTTCTGCCGCTCGCCCTTCGCACTTCATGATCATTTAGGGATCCAAAATGTGTTGTGTGAGGCTACACGGTCGAACTCGAGGCGATGGTACATTATTATTTTTTCAAGCAAATAATGTATTATGATGATGCCCGTTTAAAAACATTTAAAAACGTTATGAAACGTCAAATAAGCATAAAAAAACTAAAGCCCAGTTTCTCTGTATTTGGTTACAGGAAATCGAACGAGCTGCACTTGCACACGCGACCTCACGGCAATGTGGAGGATCTTACCCTTCTTTGTGTGTCTGCACAAGTGTGTTCCAATGACTGTGGCAACCAACTAAGACTATAACGAAGCAGGAATTAAGTACGTTGTTGATGCTTGGTGCCGGTATTTGACCCGGCTGGTATGTGTAGTGTTTATGGGAAACATTTGCAACCTTATAAAAGTGTACGTACAAAGGGGTGCACGTAAAAGTTAATATAGTAAAAGGCCATTAATAAAGTTTTAAAGTCTTTTGTAGTTGCTATATTCAGATTAAGTAAATGAGATCCCCTTGTTTATTATAAAACAGGTTCCTAATACAGGTGGGGAGATCCGAATACACCGAGTTGATTTGTGAATATATGGTGTTTGGAATAACATCCAGCAACGGCTATGATTAAGCTAGCCCTGAGCTCAATTCCATCCAGGATGTAAGTAAAGGCATGGTGATAGATGTATAGAAAAACGTTAAATTCATAAGGTTGTTTGCAAATGGAATTTAGCCAAATGTGCAATGAGTTGTTTTCAATACGTTTAAGAAATTAACATCTTTTTAAAAAATAGTAAAAAGAAAAAATATATATATTTGTTCAAGGGAATGGAACCGTTGTCTTAAAATTTGTGTATGTTTGTTTTTGGAATGTGCTAACCCTGTTACAGGGGATTTGAAAGAGGTGACCATCATTTGGAAAGAAATTGTCTGTCGTGAAGAAGGCCGTAAAGAACAATTGGGTGTATAGACACTAGGGGTAGTGTTTAAATCTTCATAAAAGGCCGAAACATGTCGACACATGACAATAGACTTGGAAAATTAGAAAGTCTGATATCTGTAAACTGCTTAAGTGTATCTAGTGGTGTCCATTTATGCAACCAACCCCATGCAGTTGATACTGTTTTTTAAGAATTGATTGAGAAGATTATGTATTAGTGATTTAACACGGTGTCTTACTCTCTCTCTTTTTCAACTGTTTAAATTGGTCTTAATAATTAATAAATTCATATGGACTTATTTAAAAATGGTAATGTTTTAGTGTTTCTGTATGAATGGGACGTTTTTTTTTCCCTTGACAAAGTATATGATATGAATTTGGCTCACCTAGTTTCAAGGTGAAAGCTACAACCAAAATATTTATATAAATCACCATGCTGGGTCTGTTTAGACATTGAGCGAGGAAGTCAGTTGTCTTGTTTAAGTATAGTGCTTATCCAAGGAGTCCACTATGTGCCCATCACAGCACTATGTGTATACCTGAAGCACCGAGCTTCACACCGAACCTCTAGGTGCACTAAAAGTCACATCAACCAGTAAAATACCTACAAGGCTGAGGACCCACACCCTGGCCTTATCCAAGGAATCCACTATGTGTCCATCACAGCACGGTGTGTATACATGAAGCAGCAAGCTTCACACTGAAACTCTAGGAGCACTAAAGGTCACAGCAATGAGTACAATACCTACAAGGCTGAGGACCCACACCCTGGCCTTATCCAGGGAGTCCACTATGTGCCCATCACAGCAAAGTGTGTATACCTGAAGCACCGAGCTTCACACTGAAACTTTAGGAGCACTAAAGGTCACAGCAATGAGTACAATACCTACAAGGCTGAGGACCCACACCCTGGCCTTATCCAGGGAGTCCACTATGTGCCCATCACAGCACTGTGTGTATACCTGAAGCACCGAGGTTCACACTGAAACTCTAGGAGCACTAAAGGTCACAGCAATGAGTACAATACCTACAAGGCTGAGGACCCACACCCTGGCCTTATCCAAGGAATCCACTATGTGTCCAACACAGCACGGTGTGTATACATGAAGCACCAAGCTTCACACTGAAACTCTAGGAGCACTAAAGGTCACAGCAACGAGTACAATACCTACAAGGCTGAGGACCCACACCCTGGCCTTATCCAAGGAGTCCACTATGTGCCCATCACAGCACTGTGTGTATACCTGAAGCACCAACCTTCACACTGAACCTCTAGGTGCACTAAAGGTCACATCAACCAGTACAATACCTTCAAGGCTGAGGACCCACACCCTGGCCTTATCCAAGGAATCCAATATATGTCCATCACAGCACTGTGTGTATACCTCAAGCACCAAGCTTCACACTGAACCTCTAGGTGCACTAAAGGTCACATCAACCAGTACAATACCTTCAAGGCTGAGGACCCACTCCCTGGCCTTATCCAGGGAGTCAACTATGTGCCCATCACAGCACTGTGTGTATACCTGAAGGACTGAGCTGCACACTGAAACTCTAGGAGCACTAAAGATCACAGGAACCAGTACAATACCTACAAGGTAGAGGAACCACACCCTGGCCGTATCCAAGGAATCCACTATGTGCCCATCACAGCACTGTGTGTATACCTGAAGGACCGAGCTTCACACTGAACCACTAGGAGCACTAAAGGTCACAGCAACCAGTACAATACCTACAAGGCTGAGGACCCACTCCCTGGCCTTATCCAGGGAGTCCACTATGTGCCCATCACAGCAAAGTGTGTATACCTGAAGCACCAACCTTCACACTGAACCTCTAGGCGCACTAAAGGTCACAGCAACCAAAAGTACAACAAGAAAAAATGACCTGTGTGACTACATTTAGTCCTATTAGTAACAAACTCAGACGGACCATAAAAAAGAATTGGCATATTCTAAAAACTTCTGATTTTGAACCAACGGCACCGCGGTTCGCGTTCAAGTGACAAAAGAATGTAAGAGACCTAGTGGTCCACACGTATCCCAAAAAGGAGACAAAATCTACCCAGACCACCCTGTGGCAGTTGCCCCCGGTTATTGGCCATTTTAAGTGTGGGAAATGTGTAGTCTGTCCCCTAACAAGTAATCTTAAAGAAATTGACCGTAATGGCAAAAATTGGGCATTCCGCACGTTCACCAATTGTGGATCCTCTTGGGTTATTTATGGAATCAAATGCTGTGTAATTTGATTTGCATAGGCAAAACCAAGAGATGTATTAGACAACGTATTTGTGAACACAAATCTTGTCTGAAGAACAAAGTGCCTAATAAACCTCTAGTTGCACATTATGAAATAAAAAAACACAAACATACTGATATCTTTTGGTTTGTGTTACAAACAATTTCGGCTTCCGAGAGAGGAGGCAACAGGGAATTGTCACTTAGCCTCAGCGAACAACGGTGGATCTATTCCCTTAATACGTCCAATACTGGTCTTAATTCTGCGATAGAGTGGAACTCTTTGGTTGCTTTAATATAGGTTAATCGGTAATATCTATCAGAAGAAATATCTACTGACACTAATGGCCCTGTAACTTGATGCTTTAGCATATTACACCAGGAAAAAGGGTCCGAGATGATGTACAGAACAAGGCAATTCTGGTGTTGTCTGATATGCTGCCTGAGTGGACAGATGAGTGGTGGCAGCAACATTGGGACATGCCCTACTGGCTCTGCCAATGTTGACACCATCAAAGTTTGCTTATCTGCTCAGTGCTCCTTTAAATTCCCTTGACGGGCTCCGCTCACGTGACATGTCACGTGGTTGCCGAAATCAGTTAAAATGATCAATGCTGACACCGCGAGAATACGATCATTCGGATGCGTGATGTTCCATGCCGGAGCCGCGGGTAGTCAATAAGGTAAGACTGGGAGGCAGGGAAATTAAAGTTTGTTGTTGTAAACTGCTTCCGAGCAACCGTTTTGAAAGGTGTTTACACCGCTGATGTCCGTGTCTACGGATGCGCGTCCGAGCCTTTAGGGTTTAATAGATTGCAGTAAAAGTTGTCAACACACTTTTCTGCCGCTCGCCCTTCGCACTTCATGATCATTTAGGGATCCAAAATGTGTTGTGTGAGGCTACACGGTCGAACTCGAGGCGATGGTACATTATTATTTTTTCAAGCAAATAATGTATTATGATGATGCCCGTTTAAAAACATTTAAAAACGTTATGAAACGTCAAATAAGCATAAAAAAACTAAAGCCCAGTTTCTCTGTATTTGGTTACAGGAAATCGAACGAGCTGCACTTGCACACGCGACCTCACGGCAATGTGGAGGATCTTACCCTTCTTTGTGTGTCTGCACAAGTGTGTTCCAATGACTGTGGCAACCAACTAAGACTATAACGAAGCAGGAATTAAGTACGTTGTTGATGCTTGGTGCCGGTATTTGACCCGGCTGGTATGTGTAGTGTTTATGGGAAACATTTGCAACCTTATAAAAGTGTACGTACAAAGGGGTGCACGTAAAAGTTAATATAGTAAAAGGCCATTAATAAAGTTTTAAAGTCTTTTGTAGTTGCTATATTCAGATTAAGTAAATGAGATCCCCTTGTTTATTATAAAACAGGTTCCTAATACAGGTGGGGAGATCCGAATACACCGAGTTGATTTGTGAATATATGGTGTTTGGAATAACATCCAGCAACGGCTATGATTAAGCTAGCCCTGAGCTCAATTCCATCCAGGATGTAAGTAAAGGCATGGTGATAGATGTATAGAAAAACGTTAAATTCATAAGGTTGTTTGCAAATGGAATTTAGCCAAATGTGCAATGAGTTGTTTTCAATACGTTTAAGAAATTAACATCTTTTTAAAAAATAGTAAAAAGAAAAAATATATATATTTGTTCAAGGGAATGGAACCGTTGTCTTAAAATTTGTGTATGTTTGTTTTTGGAATGTGCTAACCCTGTTACAGGGGATTTGAAAGAGGTGACCATCATTTGGAAAGAAATTGTCTGTCGTGAAGAAGGCCGTAAAGAACAATTGGGTGTATAGACACTAGGGGTAGTGTTTAAATCTTCATAAAAGGCCGAAACATGTCGACACATGACAATAGACTTGGAAAATTAGAAAGTCTGATATCTGTAAACTGCTTAAGTGTATCTAGTGGTGTCCATTTATGCAACCAACCCCATGCAGTTGATACTGTTTTTTAAGAATTGATTGAGAAGATTATGTATTAGTGATTTAACACGGTGTCTTACTCTCTCTCTTTTTCAACTGTTTAAATTGGTCTTAATAATTAATAAATTCATATGGACTTATTTAAAAATGGTAATGTTTTAGTGTTTCTGTATGAATGGGACGTTTTTTTTTCCCTTGACAAAGTATATGATATGAATTTGGCTCACCTAGTTTCAAGGTGAAAGCTACAACCAAAATATTTATATAAATCACCATGCTGGGTCTGTTTAGACATTGAGCGAGGAAGTCAGTTGTCTTGTTTAAGTATAGTGCTTATCCAAGGAGTCCACTATGTGCCCATCACAGCACTATGTGTATACCTGAAGCACCGAGCTTCACACCGAACCTCTAGGTGCACTAAAAGTCACATCAACCAGTAAAATACCTACAAGGCTGAGGACCCACACCCTGGCCTTATCCAAGGAATCCACTATGTGTCCATCACAGCACGGTGTGTATACATGAAGCAGCAAGCTTCACACTGAAACTCTAGGAGCACTAAAGGTCACAGCAATGAGTACAATACCTACAAGGCTGAGGACCCACACCCTGGCCTTATCCAGGGAGTCCACTATGTGCCCATCACAGCAAAGTGTGTATACCTGAAGCACCGAGCTTCACACTGAAACTTTAGGAGCACTAAAGGTCACAGCAATGAGTACAATACCTACAAGGCTGAGGACCCACACCCTGGCCTTATCCAGGGAGTCCACTATGTGCCCATCACAGCACTGTGTGTATACCTGAAGCACCGAGGTTCACACTGAAACTCTAGGAGCACTAAAGGTCACAGCAATGAGTACAATACCTACAAGGCTGAGGACCCACACCCTGGCCTTATCCAAGGAATCCACTATGTGTCCAACACAGCACGGTGTGTATACATGAAGCACCAAGCTTCACACTGAAACTCTAGGAGCACTAAAGGTCACAGCAACGAGTACAATACCTACAAGGCTGAGGACCCACACCCTGGCCTTATCCAAGGAGTCCACTATGTGCCCATCACAGCACTGTGTGTATACCTGAAGCACCAACCTTCACACTGAACCTCTAGGTGCACTAAAGGTCACATCAACCAGTACAATACCTTCAAGGCTGAGGACCCACACCCTGGCCTTATCCAAGGAATCCAATATATGTCCATCACAGCACTGTGTGTATACCTCAAGCACCAAGCTTCACACTGAACCTCTAGGTGCACTAAAGGTCACATCAACCAGTACAATACCTTCAAGGCTGAGGACCCACTCCCTGGCCTTATCCAGGGAGTCAACTATGTGCCCATCACAGCACTGTGTGTATACCTGAAGGACTGAGCTGCACACTGAAACTCTAGGAGCACTAAAGATCACAGGAACCAGTACAATACCTACAAGGTAGAGGAACCACACCCTGGCCGTATCCAAGGAATCCACTATGTGCCCATCACAGCACTGTGTGTATACCTGAAGGACCGAGCTTCACACTGAACCACTAGGAGCACTAAAGGTCACAGCAACCAGTACAATACCTACAAGGCTGAGGACCCACTCCCTGGCCTTATCCAGGGAGTCCACTATGTGCCCATCACAGCAAAGTGTGTATACCTGAAGCACCAACCTTCACACTGAACCTCTAGGCGCACTAAAGGTCACAGCAACCAAAAGTACAACAAGAAAAAATGACCTGTGTGACTACATTTAGTCCTATTAGTAACAAACTCAGACGGACCATAAAAAAGAATTGGCATATTCTAAAAACTTCTGATTTTGAACCAACGGCACCGCGGTTCGCGTTCAAGTGACAAAAGAATGTAAGAGACCTAGTGGTCCACACGTATCCCAAAAAGGAGACAAAATCTACCCAGACCACCCTGTGGCAGTTGCCCCCGGTTATTGGCCATTTTAAGTGTGGGAAATGTGTAGTCTGTCCCCTAACAAGTAATCTTAAAGAAATTGACCGTAATGGCAAAAATTGGGCATTCCGCACGTTCACCAATTGTGGATCCTCTTGGGTTATTTATGGAATCAAATGCTGTGTAATTTGATTTGCATAGGCAAAACCAAGAGATGTATTAGACAACGTATTTGTGAACACAAATCTTGTCTGAAGAACAAAGTGCCTAATAAACCTCTAGTTGCACATTATGAAATAAAAAAACACAAACATACTGATATCTTTTGGTTTGTGTTACAAACAATTTCGGCTTCCGAGAGAGGAGGCAACAGGGAATTGTCACTTAGCCTCAGTGAACAACGGTGGATCTATTCCCTTAATACGTCCAATACTGGTCTTAATTCTGCGATAGAGTGGAACTCTTTGGTTGCTTTAATATAGGTTAATCGGTAATATCTATCAGAAGAAATATCTACTGACACTAATGGCCCTGTAACTTGATGCTTTAGCATATTACACCAGGAAAAAGGGTCCGAGATGATGTACAGAACAAGGCAATTCTGGTGTTGTCTGATATGCTGCCTGAGTGGACAGATGAGTGGTGGCAGCAACATTGGGACATGCCCTACTGGCTCTGCCAATGTTGACACCATCAAAGTTTGCTTATCTGCTCAGTGCTCCTTTAAATTCCCTTGACGGGCTCCGCTCACGTGACATGTCACGTGGTTGCCGAAATCAGTTAAAATGATCAATGCTGACACCGCGAGAATACGATCATTCGGATGCGTGATGTTCCATGCCGGAGCCGCGGGTAGTCAATAAGGTAAGACTGGGAGGCAGGGAAATTAAAGTTTGTTGTTGTAAACTGCTTCCGAGCAACCGTTTTGAAAGGTGTTTACACCGCTGATGTCCGTGTCTACGGATGCGCGTCCGAGCCTTTAGGGTTTAATAGATTGCAGTAAAAGTTGTCAACACACTTTTCTGCCGCTCGCCCTTCGCACTTCATGATCATTTAGGGATCCAAAATGTGTTGTGTGAGGCTACACGGTCGAACTCGAGGCGATGGTACATTATTATTTTTTCAAGCAAATAATGTATTATGATGATGCCCGTTTAAAAACATTTAAAAACGTTATGAAACGTCAAATAAGCATAAAAAAACTAAAGCCCAGTTTCTCTGTATTTGGTTACAGGAAATCGAACGAGCTGCACTTGCACACGCGACCTCACGGCAATGTGGAGGATCTTACCCTTCTTTGTGTGTCTGCACAAGTGTGTTCCAATGACTGTGGCAACCAACTAAGACTATAACGAAGCAGGAATTAAGTACGTTGTTGATGCTTGGTGCCGGTATTTGACCCGGCTGGTATGTGTAGTGTTTATGGGAAACATTTGCAACCTTATAAAAGTGTACGTACAAAGGGGTGCACGTAAAAGTTAATATAGTAAAAGGCCATTAATAAAGTTTTAAAGTCTTTTGTAGTTGCTATATTCAGATTAAGTAAATGAGATCCCCTTGTTTATTATAAAACAGGTTCCTAATACAGGTGGGGAGATCCGAATACACCGAGTTGATTTGTGAATATATGGTGTTTGGAATAACATCCAGCAACGGCTATGATTAAGCTAGCCCTGAGCTCAATTCCATCCAGGATGTAAGTAAAGGCATGGTGATAGATGTATAGAAAAACGTTAAATTCATAAGGTTGTTTGCAAATGGAATTTAGCCAAATGTGCAATGAGTTGTTTTCAATACGTTTAAGAAATTAACATCTTTTTAAAAAATAGTAAAAAGAAAAAATATATATATTTGTTCAAGGGAATGGAACCGTTGTCTTAAAATTTGTGTATGTTTGTTTTTGGAATGTGCTAACCCTGTTACAGGGGATTTGAAAGAGGTGACCATCATTTGGAAAGAAATTGTCTGTCGTGAAGAAGGCCGTAAAGAACAATTGGGTGTATAGACACTAGGGGTAGTGTTTAAATCTTCATAAAAGGCCGAAACATGTCGACACATGACAATAGACTTGGAAAATTAGAAAGTCTGATATCTGTAAACTGCTTAAGTGTATCTAGTGGTGTCCATTTATGCAACCAACCCCATGCAGTTGATACTGTTTTTTAAGAATTGATTGAGAAGATTATGTATTAGTGATTTAACACGGTGTCTTACTCTCTCTCTTTTTCAACTGTTTAAATTGGTCTTAATAATTAATAAATTCATATGGACTTATTTAAAAATGGTAATGTTTTAGTGTTTCTGTATGAATGGGACGTTTTTTTTTCCCTTGACAAAGTATATGATATGAATTTGGCTCACCTAGTTTCAAGGTGAAAGCTACAACCAAAATATTTATATAAATCACCATGCTGGGTCTGTTTAGACATTGAGCGAGGAAGTCAGTTGTCTTGTTTAAGTATAGTGCTTATCCAAGGAGTCCACTATGTGCCCATCACAGCACTATGTGTATACCTGAAGCACCGAGCTTCACACCGAACCTCTAGGTGCACTAAAAGTCACATCAACCAGTAAAATACCTACAAGGCTGAGGACCCACACCCTGGCCTTATCCAAGGAATCCACTATGTGTCCATCACAGCACGGTGTGTATACATGAAGCAGCAAGCTTCACACTGAAACTCTAGGAGCACTAAAGGTCACAGCAATGAGTACAATACCTACAAGGCTGAGGACCCACACCCTGGCCTTATCCAGGGAGTCCACTATGTGCCCATCACAGCAAAGTGTGTATACCTGAAGCACCGAGCTTCACACTGAAACTTTAGGAGCACTAAAGGTCACAGCAATGAGTACAATACCTACAAGGCTGAGGACCCACACCCTGGCCTTATCCAGGGAGTCCACTATGTGCCCATCACAGCACTGTGTGTATACCTGAAGCACCGAGGTTCACACTGAAACTCTAGGAGCACTAAAGGTCACAGCAATGAGTACAATACCTACAAGGCTGAGGACCCACACCCTGGCCTTATCCAAGGAATCCACTATGTGTCCAACACAGCACGGTGTGTATACATGAAGCACCAAGCTTCACACTGAAACTCTAGGAGCACTAAAGGTCACAGCAACGAGTACAATACCTACAAGGCTGAGGACCCACACCCTGGCCTTATCCAAGGAGTCCACTATGTGCCCATCACAGCACTGTGTGTATACCTGAAGCACCAACCTTCACACTGAACCTCTAGGTGCACTAAAGGTCACATCAACCAGTACAATACCTTCAAGGCTGAGGACCCACACCCTGGCCTTATCCAAGGAATCCAATATATGTCCATCACAGCACTGTGTGTATACCTCAAGCACCAAGCTTCACACTGAACCTCTAGGTGCACTAAAGGTCACATCAACCAGTACAATACCTTCAAGGCTGAGGACCCACTCCCTGGCCTTATCCAGGGAGTCAACTATGTGCCCATCACAGCACTGTGTGTATACCTGAAGGACTGAGCTGCACACTGCAACTCTAGGAGCACTAAAGATCACAGGAACCAGTACAATACCTACAAGGTAGAGGAACCACACCCTGGCCGTATCCAAGGAATCCACTATGTGCCCATCACAGCACTGTGTGTATACCTGAAGGACCGAGCTTCACACTGAACCACTAGGAGCACTAAAGGTCACAGCAACCAGTACAATACCTACAAGGCTGAGGACCCACTCCCTGGCCTTATCCAGGGAGTCCACTATGTGCCCATCACAGCAAAGTGTGTATACCTGAAGCACCAACCTTCACACTGAACCTCTAGGCGCACTAAAGGTCACAGCAACCAAAAGTACAACAAGAAAAAATGACCTGTGTGACTACATTTAGTCCTATTAGTAACAAACTCAGACGGACCATAAAAAAGAATTGGCATATTCTAAAAACTTCTGATTTTGAACCAACGGCACCGCGGTTCGCGTTCAAGTGACAAAAGAATGTAAGAGACCTAGTGGTCCACACGTATCCCAAAAAGGAGACAAAATCTACCCAGACCACCCTGTGGCAGTTGCCCCCGGTTATTGGCCATTTTAAGTGTGGGAAATGTGTAGTCTGTCCCCTAACAAGTAATCTTAAAGAAATTGACCGTAATGGCAAAAATTGGGCATTCCGCACGTTCACCAATTGTGGATCCTCTTGGGTTATTTATGGAATCAAATGCTGTGTAATTTGATTTGCATAGGCAAAACCAAGAGATGTATTAGACAACGTATTTGTGAACACAAATCTTGTCTGAAGAACAAAGTGCCTAATAAACCTCTAGTTGCACATTATGAAATAAAAAAACACAAACATACTGATATCTTTTGGTTTGTGTTACAAACAATTTCGGCTTCCGAGAGAGGAGGCAACAGGGAATTGTCACTTAGCCTCAGTGAACAACGGTGGATCTATTCCCTTAATACGTCCAATACTGGTCTTAATTCTGCGATAGAGTGGAACTCTTTGGTTGCTTTAATATAGGTTAATCGGTAATATCTATCAGAAGAAATATCTACTGACACTAATGGCCCTGTAACTTGATGCTTTAGCATATTACACCAGGAAAAAGGGTCCGAGATGATGTACAGAACAAGGCAATTCTGGTGTTGTCTGATATGCTGCCTGAGTGGACAGATGAGTGGTGGCAGCAACATTGGGACATGCCCTACTGGCTCTGCCAATGTTGACACCATCAAAGTTTGCTTATCTGCTCAGTGCTCCTTTAAATTCCCTTGACGGGCTCCGCTCACGTGACATGTCACGTGGTTGCCGAAATCAGTTAAAATGATCAATGCTGACACCGCGAGAATACGATCATTCGGATGCGTGATGTTCCATGCCGGAGCCGCGGGTAGTCAATAAGGTAAGACTGGGAGGCAGGGAAATTAAAGTTTGTTGTTGTAAACTGCTTCCGAGCAACCGTTTTGAAAGGTGTTTACACCGCTGATGTCCGTGTCTACGGATGCGCGTCCGAGCCTTTAGGGTTTAATAGATTGCAGTAAAAGTTGTCAACACACTTTTCTGCCGCTCGCCCTTCGCACTTCATGATCATTTAGGGATCCAAAATGTGTTGTGTGAGGCTACACGGTCGAACTCGAGGCGATGGTACATTATTATTTTTTCAAGCAAATAATGTATTATGATGATGCCCGTTTAAAAACATTTAAAAACGTTATGAAACGTCAAATAAGCATAAAAAAACTAAAGCCCAGTTTCTCTGTATTTGGTTACAGGAAATCGAACGAGCTGCACTTGCACACGCGACCTCACGGCAATGTGGAGGATCTTACCCTTCTTTGTGTGTCTGCACAAGTGTGTTCCAATGACTGTGGCAACCAACTAAGACTATAACGAAGCAGGAATTAAGTACGTTGTTGATGCTTGGTGCCGGTATTTGACCCGGCTGGTATGTGTAGTGTTTATGGGAAACATTTGCAACCTTATAAAAGTGTACGTACAAAGGGGTGCACGTAAAAGTTAATATAGTAAAAGGCCATTAATAAAGTTTTAAAGTCTTTTGTAGTTGCTATATTCAGATTAAGTAAATGAGATCCCCTTGTTTATTATAAAACAGGTTCCTAATACAGGTGGGGAGATCCGAATACACCGAGTTGATTTGTGAATATATGGTGTTTGGAATAACATCCAGCAACGGCTATGATTAAGCTAGCCCTGAGCTCAATTCCATCCAGGATGTAAGTAAAGGCATGGTGATAGATGTATAGAAAAACGTTAAATTCATAAGGTTGTTTGCAAATGGAATTTAGCCAAATGTGCAATGAGTTGTTTTCAATACGTTTAAGAAATTAACATATTTTTAAAAAATAGTAAAAAGAAAAAATATATATATTTGTTCAAGGGAATGGAACCGTTGTCTTAAAATTTGTGTATGTTTGTTTTTGGAATGTGCTAACCCTGTTACAGGGGATTTGAAAGAGGTGACCATCATTTGGAAAGAAATTGTCTGTCGTGAAGAAGGCCGTAAAGAACAATTGGGTGTATAGACACTAGGGGTAGTGTTTAAATCTTCATAAAAGGCCGAAACATGTCGACACATGACAATAGACTTGGAAAATTAGAAAGTCTGATATCTGTAAACTGCTTAAGTGTATCTAGTGGTGTCCATTTATGCAACCAACCCCATGCAGTTGATACTGTTTTTTAAGAATTGATTGAGAAGATTATGTATTAGTGATTTAACACGGTGTCTTACTCTCTCTCTTTTTCAACTGTTTAAATTGGTCTTAATAATTAATAAATTCATATGGACTTATTTAAAAATGGTAATGTTTTAGTGTTTCTGTATGAATGGGACGTTTTTTTTTCCCTTGACAAAGTATATGATATGAATTTGGCTCACCTAGTTTCAAGGTGAAAGCTACAACCAAAATATTTATATAAATCACCATGCTGGGTCTGTTTAGACATTGAGCGAGGAAGTCAGTTGTCTTGTTTAAGTATAGTGCTTATCCAAGGCGTCCACTATGTGCCCATCACAGCACTATGTGTATACCTGAAGCACCGAGCTTCACACCGAACCTCTAGGTGCACTAAAAGTCACATCAACCAGTAAAATACCTACAAGGCTGAGGACCCACACCCTGGCCTTATCCAAGGAATCCACTATGTGTCCATCACAGCACGGTGTGTATACATGAAGCAGCAAGCTTCACACTGAAACTCTAGGAGCACTAAAGGTCACAGCAATGAGTACAATACCTACAAGGCTGAGGACCCACACCCTGGCCTTATCCAGGGAGTCCACTATGTGCCCATCACAGCAAAGTGTGTATACCTGAAGCACCGAGCTTCACACTGAAACTTTAGGAGCACTAAAGGTCACAGCAATGAGTACAATACCTACAAGGCTGAGGACCCACACCCTGGCCTTATCCAGGGAGTCCACTATGTGCCCATCACAGCACTGTGTGTATACCTGAAGCACCGAGGTTCACACTGAAACTCTAGGAGCACTAAAGGTCACAGCAATGAGTACAATACCTACAAGGCTGAGGACCCACACCCTGGCCTTATCCAAGGAATCCACTATGTGTCCAACACAGCACGGTGTGTATACATGAAGCACCAAGCTTCACACTGAAACTCTAGGAGCACTAAAGGTCACAGCAACGAGTACAATACCTACAAGGCTGAGGACCCACACCCTGGCCTTATCCAAGGAGTCCACTATGTGCCCATCACAGCACTGTGTGTATACCTGAAGCACCAACCTTCACACTGAACCTCTAGGTGCACTAAAGGTCACATCAACCAGTACAATACCTTCAAGGCTGAGGACCCACACCCTGGCCTTATCCAAGGAATCCAATATATGTCCATCACAGCACTGTGTGTATACCTCAAGCACCAAGCTTCACACTGAACCTCTAGGTGCACTAAAGGTCACATCAACCAGTACAATACCTTCAAGGCTGAGGACCCACTCCCTGGCCTTATCCAGGGAGTCAACTATGTGCCCATCACAGCACTGTGTGTATACCTGAAGGACTGAGCTGCACACTGAAACTCTAGGAGCACTAAAGATCACAGGAACCAGTACAATACCTACAAGGTAGAGGAACCACACCCTGGCCGTATCCAAGGAATCCACTATGTGCCCATCACAGCACTGTGTGTATACCTGAAGGACCGAGCTTCACACTGAACCACTAGGAGCACTAAAGGTCACAGCAACCAGTACAATACCTACAAGGCTGAGGACCCACTCCCTGGCCTTATCCAGGGAGTCCACTATGTGCCCATCACAGCAAAGTGTGTATACCTGAAGCACCAACCTTCACACTGAACCTCTAGGCGCACTAAAGGTCACAGCAACCAAAAGTACAACAAGAAAAAATGACCTGTGTGACTACATTTAGTCCTATTAGTAACAAACTCAGACGGACCATAAAAAAGAATTGGCATATTCTAAAAACTTCTGATTTTGAACCAACGGCACCGCGGTTCGCGTTCAAGTGACAAAAGAATGTAAGAGACCTAGTGGTCCACACGTATCCCAAAAAGGAGACAAAATCTACCCAGACCACCCTGTGGCAGTTGCCCCCGGTTATTGGCCATTTTAAGTGTGGGAAATGTGTAGTCTGTCCCCTAACAAGTAATCTTAAAGAAATTGACCGTAATGGCAAAAATTGGGCATTCCGCACGTTCACCAATTGTGGATCCTCTTGGGTTATTTATGGAATCAAATGCTGTGTAATTTGATTTGCATAGGCAAAACCAAGAGATGTATTAGACAACGTATTTGTGAACACAAATCTTGTCTGAAGAACAAAGTGCCTAATAAACCTCTAGTTGCACATTATGAAATAAAAAAACACAAACATACTGATATCTTTTGGTTTGTGTTACAAACAATTTCGGCTTCCGAGAGAGGAGGCAACAGGGAATTGTCACTTAGCCTCAGTGAACAACGGTGGATCTATTCCCTTAATACGTCCAATACTGGTCTTAATTCTGCGATAGAGTGGAACTCTTTGGTTGCTTTAATATAGGTTAATCGGTAATATCTATCAGAAGAAATATCTACTGACACTAATGGCCCTGTAACTTGATGCTTTAGCATATTACACCAGGAAAAAGGGTCCGAGATGATGTACAGAACAAGGCAATTCTGGTGTTGTCTGATATGCTGCCTGAGTGGACAGATGAGTGGTGGCAGCAACATTGGGACATGCCCTACTGGCTCTGCCAATGTTGACACCATCAAAGTTTGCTTATCTGCTCAGTGCTCCTTTAAATTCCCTTGACGGGCTCCGCTCACGTGACATGTCACGTGGTTGCCGAAATCAGTTAAAATGATCAATGCTGACACCGCGAGAATACGATCATTCGGATGCGTGATGTTCCATGCCGGAGCCGCGGGTAGTCAATAAGGTAAGACTGGGAGGCAGGGAAATTAAAGTTTGTTGTTGTAAACTGCTTCCGAGCAACCGTTTTGAAAGGTGTTTACACCGCTGATGTCCGTGTCTACGGATGCGCGTCCGAGCCTTTAGGGTTTAATAGATTGCAGTAAAAGTTGTCAACACACTTTTCTGCCGCTCGCCCTTCGCACTTCATGATCATTTAGGGATCCAAAATGTGTTGTGTGAGGCTACACGGTCGAACTCGAGGCGATGGTACATTATTATTTTTTCAAGCAAATAATGTATTATGATGATGCCCGTTTAAAAACATTTAAAAACGTTATGAAACGTCAAATAAGCATAAAAAAACTAAAGCCCAGTTTCTCTGTATTTGGTTACAGGAAATCGAACGAGCTGCACTTGCACACGCGACCTCACGGCAATGTGGAGGATCTTACCCTTCTTTGTGTGTCTGCACAAGTGTGTTCCAATGACTGTGGCAACCAACTAAGACTATAACGAAGCAGGAATTAAGTACGTTGTTGATGCTTGGTGCCGGTATTTGACCCGGCTGGTATGTGTAGTGTTTATGGGAAACATTTGCAACCTTATAAAAGTGTACGTACAAAGGGGTGCACGTAAAAGTTAATATAGTAAAAGGCCATTAATAAAGTTTTAAAGTCTTTTGTAGTTGCTATATTCAGATTAAGTAAATGAGATCCCCTTGTTTATTATAAAACAGGTTCCTAATACAGGTGGGGAGATCCGAATACACCGAGTTGATTTGTGAATATATGGTGTTTGGAATAACATCCAGCAACGGCTATGATTAAGCTAGCCCTGAGCTCAATTCCATCCAGGATGTAAGTAAAGGCATGGTGATAGATGTATAGAAAAACGTTAAATTCATAAGGTTGTTTGCAAATGGAATTTAGCCAAATGTGCAATGAGTTGTTTTCAATACGTTTAAGAAATTAACATCTTTTTAAAAAATAGTAAAAAGAAAAAATATATATATTTGTTCAAGGGAATGGAACCGTTGTCTTAAAATTTGTGTATGTTTGTTTTTGGAATGTGCTAACCCTGTTACAGGGGATTTGAAAGAGGTGACCATCATTTGGAAAGAAATTGTCTGTCGTGAAGAAGGCCGTAAAGAACAATTGGGTGTATAGACACTAGGGGTAGTGTTTAAATCTTCATAAAAGGCCGAAACATGTCGACACATGACAATAGACTTGGAAAATTAGAAAGTCTGATATCTGTAAACTGCTTAAGTGTATCTAGTGGTGTCCATTTATGCAACCAACCCCATGCAGTTGATACTGTTTTTTAAGAATTGATTGAGAAGATTATGTATTAGTGATTTAACACGGTGTCTTACTCTCTCTCTTTTTCAACTGTTTAAATTGGTCTTAATAATTAATAAATTCATATGGACTTATTTAAAAATGGTAATGTTTTAGTGTTTCTGTATGAATGGGACGTTTTTTTTTCCCTTGACAAAGTATATGATATGAATTTGGCTCACCTAGTTTCAAGGTGAAAGCTACAACCAAAATATTTATATAAATCACCATGCTGGGTCTGTTTAGACATTGAGCAAGGAAGTCAGTTGTCTTGTTTAAGTATAGTGCTTATCCAAGGCGTCCACTATGTGCCCATCACAGCACTATGTGTATACCTGAAGCACCGAGCTTCACACCGAACCTCTAGGTGCACTAAAAGTCACATCAACCAGTAAAATACCTACAAGGCTGAGGACCCACACCCTGGCCTTATCCAGGGAGTCCACTATGTGCCCATCACAGCAAAGTGTGTATACCTGAAGCACCGAGCTTCACACTGAAACTCTAGGAGCACTAAAGGTCACAGCAATGAGTACAATACCTACAAGGCTGAGGACCCACACCCTGGCCTTATCCAGGGAGTCCACTATGTGCCCATCACAGCAAAGTGTGTATACCTGAAGCACCGAGCTTCACACTGAAACTCTAGGAGCACTAAAGGTCACAGCAATGAGTACAATACCTACAAGGCTGAGGACCCACACCCTGGCCTTATCCAGGGAGTCCACTATGTGCCCATCACAGCACTGTGTGTATACCTGAAGCACCGAGGTTCACACTGAAACTCTAGGAGCACTAAAGGTCACAGCAATGAGTACAATACCTACAAGGCTGAGGACCCACACCCTGGCCTTATCCAAGGAATCCACTATGTGTCCAACACAGCACGGTGTGTATACATGAAGCACCAAGCTTCACACTGAAACTCTAGGAGCACTAAAGGTCACAGCAACGAGTACAATACCTACAAGGCTGAGGACCCACACCCTGGCCTTATCCAAGGAGTCCACTATGTGCCCATCACAGCACTGTGTGTATACCTGAAGCACCAACCTTCACACTGAACCTCTAGGTGCACTAAAGGTCACATCAACCAGTACAATACCTTCAAGGCTGAGGACCCACACCCTGGCCTTATCCAAGGAATCCAATATATGTCCATCACAGCACTGTGTGTATACCTCAAGCACCAAGCTTCACACTGAACCTCTAGGTGCACTAAAGGTCACATCAACCAGTACAATACCTTCAAGGCTGAGGACCCACTCCCTGGCCTTATCCAGGGAGTCAACTATGTGCCCATCACAGCACTGTGTGTATACCTGAAGGACTGAGCTGCACACTGAAAGTCTAGGAGCACTAAAGGTTACAGGAACCAGTACAATACCTACAAGGTAGAGGACCCACACCTTGGCCTTATCCAAGGAATCCAATATGTGCCCATCAGAGCCCTGTGTGTATACCTGAAGAACCAAGCTTCACACTGAAACTCTAGGAGCACTAAAGGTCACAGCAAAGAGTACAATACCTACAAGGCTGAGGTCTCACACCCTGGCCATATCCTAGGAGTCCACTATGTGCCCATCACAGGAATGTGTGTGTACCTGAGGGACTGAGTTTCACACTGAAACTCTAGGAGCACTAATGGTCACAGCAACCAGTACAATACCTACAAGGCTGAGGAACCCCGCCCTGGCCTTCTCCAGGGAGTCCACTAAGTGCCCGTCACAGCAATGTGTGTATACCTGAGGGACTGAGCTTCACACTGAAAGTCTAGGAGCACTAAAGATCACAGGAACCAGTACAATACCTACAAGGTAGAGGAACCACACCCTGGCCGTATCCAAGGAATCCACTATGTGCCCATCACAGCACTGTGTGTATACCTGAAGGACCGAGCTTCACACTGAACCACTAGGAGCACTAAAGGTCACAGCAACCAGTACAATACCTACAAGGCTGAGGACCCACTCCCTGGCCTTATCCAGGGCGTCCACTATGTGCCCATCACAGCACCGTGTGTATACCTGAAGGACTGAGCTGCACACTGAAACTCTAGGAGCACTAAAGGTCACAGCAACCAGTACAATACTTACAAGGCTGAGGACCCCACACCCTGGCCTTATCCAAGGAATCCACTCTGTGCCCATCACAGGAATGTGTGTATACCTGAAGGACTGAGCTTCACACTGAACCTCTAGGAGCCCTAAAGGTCACAGCAACCAGTACAATACCTACAAGGCTGAGGACCCACTCCCTGGCCTTATCCAGGGAGTCCACTATATGCCCATCACAGCAATGTGTGTATACCTGAGGGACTGAGCTTCACACTGAAAGTCTAGGAGCACTAAAGATCACAGGAACCAGTACAATACCTACAAGGTAGAGGAACCACACCCTGGCCGTATCCAAGGAATCCACTATGTGCCCATCACAGCAATGTGTGTATACCTGAGGGACTGAGCTTCACACTGAAACTCTAGGAGCACTAAAGGTCACAGCAACCAGTACAATACCTACAAGGCTGAGGACCCTCTCCCTGGCCTTATCCAGGGAGTCCACTATATGCCCATCACAGCAATGTGTGTATACCTGAGGGACTGAGCTTCACACTGAAACTCTAGGAGCACTAAAGGTCACAGCAACGATTACAATACCTACAAGGCAGAGGACCCACACCCTGGCCTTATCCAGGGAGTCTACTATGTGCCCATCACAGCACTGTATGTATACCTGAAGCACAGAGCTTCACACTGAACCTCTAGGAGCACTAAAGGTCACAGCAACAATGCCTACAATGCTGAGGACCCACACCCTGGCCTTATCCAAGGAATCCACTATGTGCCCGTCACAGGAATGTGTGTATACCTGAAGCACCGAGCTTCACACTGAAACTCTAGGAGCAGCAAAGGTCACAGCAACCAGGACAATACGTACAAGGCTGAAGACCCACACCCTGGCCTTCTCCAGGGAGTTCACTATGTGCCCGTCACAGGAATGTGTGTATACCTGAAGGACCGAGCTTCACACTCAACCTCTAGGAGCACTAAATGTCACAGCAACCAGTACAATACCTACAAGGCTGAGTATCCACACCCTGGCCTTATCCAAGGAATCCACTATGTGCCCATCACAGCACTGTGTTTATACCTAAAGCACCGAGCTTCACAATGAAACTCTAGGAGCACTAGAGGTCACGGCAACCAGTAGAATACCTACATGGCTGAGGACCCACTCCCTGGCCTTATCCAAGGAATCCACTATGTGCCCATCACAGGAATGTGTGTATACCTGAAGCACCGAGCTTCACACTGAAACTCTAGTTGCACTAAAGGTCATAGCAACCAGTACAATACCTACAAGGCGGGGGCCCACTCCCTGGCCTTATCCAAGGAATCCACTATGTGCCCTTCACAGGAATGTGTGTATACCTGAAGCACCGAGCTTCACACTGAAACTCTAGGAGCACTAATGGTCACAGCAACCAGTACAATACCTACAAGGCTGAGGAACCCCGCCCTGGCCTTCTCCAGGGAGTCCACTATGTGCCAGTCACTGGAATGTGCGTATACCTGAAGGACCGAGCTTCACACTCAACCTCTAGGAGCACTAAAGGTCACAGCAACAGTACAATACCTACAAGGCTGAGTATCCACACCCTGGCCTTATCCAAGGAATCCACTATGTGCCCATCACAGCACCGTGTTTATACCTGAAGCAGCGAGCTTCACAATGAAACTATAGGAGCACTAGAGGTCACAGCAATCAGTAGAATACCTACATGGCTGAGGACCCACTCCTTGGCCTTATCCAAGGAATCATCTATGTGCCCCTCACAGCAATGTGTGTATACCTGAAGCACTGAGCTTCACACTGAAACTCTAGGAGCACTAAAGGTCACAGCAATGAGTACAATACCTACAAGGCTGAGGATCCACACCCTGGCCTTATCCAGGGAGTCCACTATGTGCCCATCACAGCACTGTGTGTATACCTGAAGCACCGAGCTTCACACTGAAACTCTAGTTGCACTAAAGTTCACAACGAGTACAATACCTACAAGGCCGAGGACCCACTCTCTGGCCTTATCCAGGGAGTCCACTATGTGCCCATAACAGGAATGTGTGTATACCTGAAGCACCAAGCTTCACACTGAAACTCTAGGAGCACTAAAGGTCACAGCAACCAGGACAATACGTACAAGGCTGAAGAGCCACACCCTGGCCTTATCCAGGGAGTCCACTATGTTGCCATCACAGCAATGTGCGTATACCTGAAGGAATGAGCTTTACACTGAAGCTCTAGGAGCACTATAGTTCACAGCAACCAGTACAATACGTACAAGGCTGAAGAACCACACCCTGGCCTTATCCAGGGAGTCCACTATGTGCCCATCACAGGAATGTGAGCATACCTGAAGGACCACGCTTCACACTCAGCCTCTAGGAGCACTAAAGGTCAAAGCAACCAGTACAATACATACAAGGCTGGGGACCCACTCCCTGGCCTTATCCAAGGAATCCAATATGTGCCCATCACAACACTGTGTGTATACCTGAAGACCGAGCTTCACACTGAACCTCTGGGAGCACTAAAGGTCACAGCAACAAGTACAATACCTACAAGGCTGAGGACCCACTCCCTGGCCTTATCCAGGGAATCCAATATGTGCCCATCACAGCAATGTGTGTGTACCTGATGGACTGATCTGTACACTGAAACTATAGGAGCACTAAAGGTCACAGCAACCAGTACAATACCTACAAGGCTGAGGACCCACACCCTGGCCCTATCCAGGGAGTCCACTATGTGCCCATTACAGGAATGTGTGTATACCTGAGGGACCGAACTTCACACTGAAACTCTAGGAGCACTAAAGGTCACAGCAACCAGTACAATACCTACAAGGCTGAGGACCCACACCCTGGCCTTATCCAGGGAGTCCACCATGTGCCTTTCACAGCAATGTGTGTATACCTGAAGCACCGAGCTTCACACTAAAACTGTAGGATACTAGAGTTCACAGGAACCAGTACAATACCTACAACGCTGAGGACCCACTTCCTGGCCTTATCCAAGGAATCCTCTATATGCCCATCACAGCACTGTGTGTATACCTGAAGCACCGAGCTTCACACTGAAACTCTAGTTGCACTAAAGTTCACAACAACGAGTACAATTTCTACAAGGCTGAGGACCCACACCTTGGCCTTATCCAGGGAGTCCACTATGTGCCCATCACAGGAATGCTTGTATACCTGAAGCTCCAAGCTTCATACTGAAACTCTAGGAGCACTAGAGGTCACAGCAACGAGTACAATACTTACAAGGCTGAGGACTCACACCCTGGCCTTATCCAGGGAGTCCACTATGTGCCCATCACAGGAATGCATTTATACCTGAAGGACCGAGCTTCACACTCCACCTCTAGGAGCACTAAAGGTCACAGCAAAGAGTACAATACCTACAAGGCTGAGGTCTCACACCCTGGCCATATCTTAGGAGTCCACTATGTGCCCATCACAGCAATGTGTGTGTACCTGAAGGACCGAGCTGTACACTGAAACTCTAGGTGCACTAAAGGTCACAGCAATGAGTACAATACCTTCAAGGCTGAGGACTCACACCCTGGCCTTAACCAGGAGTCCACTATGTGCCCATCACAGCAATGTGTGTGTACCCGAAGTACCAAGCTTTACACTGAACCTCTAGGTGCACTAAAGGTCACAACAACCAGTAAAATACCTACAAGGCTGAGGACCCACACGGTGGCCTTATCCAGGGAGTCCACTATGTGCCCATCACAGCACCGTGTTTATACCTGAAGCACCAAGCTTCACACTGAACCTCTAGGTGAACCTACGGTCACAGCAACCAATACAATACCTACAAGGCTGAGGACCCACAACCTGGCCTTATCCAGGGTGTCCACTATGTGCCCATCACAGCACTGTGTGTATACCTGAAGGACTGGGCTGCACACTGAAAGTCTAGGAGCACTAAAGATCACAGGAACCAGTACAATACCTACAAGGCTGAGGACCCACTCTCTGGCCTTATCCAGGGAGCCCACTATGTGTCCATCACAGCACTGTGTGTATACCTGAAGCACCGAGCTTCACACTGAACCTCTAGGAGCACTAAAGGTCACAGCAACCAGTAAAATACCTACAAGGCTGAGGACCCACTCCCTGGCCTTATCCAGGAAATCCACTATGTGCCCATCACAGCAAGGTGTGTATACCTGAAGCTACAATCCTCATACTGAAACTCTAGGAGCACTAGAGGTCACAGCAACCAGTACAATACATACAAGGCTGAGGACCCACATCCTGGCATTATCCAGGGAGTCCACCATATGCCCATCAAAGCAATGTGTGTATACCTGAGGGACTGAGCTTCACTCTGAAACTCTAGGAGCACTAAAGGTCACAGCAACCAGTACAATACTTACAAGGCTGAGGACCCACACCCTGGCCTTATCCAAAGAATCCACTCTGTGCCCATCACAGGAATGTGTGTATACCTGAAGGACCGAGCTTCACACTGAAACTCTAGTTGCACTAAAGGTCACAGCAACGAGTACAATACCTACAAGGCAGAGGACCCACACCGTGGCCTTATCCAGGGAGTCTACTATGTGCCCATCACAGCACTGTGTGTATACCTGAAGGACTGAGCTTCATACTGAACCTCTAGGTGCACTAAAGGTCACAGCAACGAGTACAATACCTACAATGCTGAGGACCCACACCCTGGCCTTATCCAAGGAATCCACTATGTGCCCGTCACAGGAATGTGTGTATACCTGATGCACTGAGCTTCACACTGAAACTCTAGGAGCAGCAAAGGTCACAGCAACCAGGACAATACGTACAAGGCTGAAGGCCCACACCCTGGCCTTATCCAGGGAGTCCACTATGTGCCCATCATAGCAATGTGCGTAGATCTGAAGCACTGAGCTTTACTCTGAAACTCTAGGAGCTCTAAAGGTCACAGCAACCAGTACAATACCTACAAGGCTGAGGACCCACACCCTGGCCTTTTCCAAGGAATCCACTATGTGCCCGTCACAGGAATGTGTGTATACCTGAAGCACCGAGCTTCACACTGAAACTCTAGGAGCACTAATGGTCACAGCAACCAGTGCAATACCTACAAGGCTGAGTATCCACACCCTGGCCTTATCCAAGGAATCCACTATGTGCCCATCACATCACTGTGTTTATACCTGAAGCACCAAGCTTCACAATGAAACTCTAGGAGCACTAGAGGTCACAGCAACCAGTAGAATACCTACATGGCTGAGGACCCACTCCCTGGCCTTATCCAAGGAATCCACTATGTGCCCATCACAGGAATGTGTGTATACCTGAAGCACCGAGCTTCACACTGAAACTCTAGGAGCACTAATGGTCACAGCAACGAGTACAATTTCTACAAGTCTGAGGACCCACACCTTGGCCTTATCCAGGGAGTCCACTATGTGCCAGTCACTGGAATGTGCGTATACCTGAAGCACCGAGCTTCACACTGAAACTCTAGGAGCACTAATGGTCATAGCAACCAGTACAATACCTACAAGGCTGAGGACCTCCGCCCTGGCCTTCTCCAGGGAGTCCACTATGTGTCCGTCACAGGAATGTGTGTATACCTGAAGGACCGAGCTTCACACTCAACCTCTATGAGCACTACAGGTCACAGCAACCAGTACAATACCTACAAGGCTGAGTATCCACACCCTGGCCTTATCCAAGGAATCCACTATGTGCCCCTCACAGCACTGTGTTTATACCTGAAGCACAGAACTTCACAATGAAACTCTAGGAGCGCTAGAGGTCACAGCAACCAGTAGAATACCTACATGGCTGAGGACCCACTCCCTGGCCTTATCCAAGGAATCCACTATGTGCCCATCACAGGAATGTGTGTATCCCTGAAGCACCGGGCTTCACACTGAAACTCTAGGTGAACTAAAGGTCACAGCAACCAGTACAATACCTACAAGGCTGAGGAACCCCGCCCCTGCCTTCTCCAGGGAGTCCACTATGTGCCCATCACAGGAATGTGTGTATACCTGAAGGACCGATCTTCACACTCAACCTCTAGGGGCACTAAAGGTCACAGCAACCAGTACAACACCTACAAGGCTGAGTATCCACACCCTGCCCTTATCCAAGGAATCCACTATGTGCCCATCACAGCACTGTGTTTATACCTGAAGCACCGAGCTTCACAATGAAACTCTAGGAGCACTAGAGGTCACAGCAACCAGTAGAATATCTACATGGCTGAGGACCCACTCCCTGGCCTTATCAAAGGAATCCACTATGTGCCCATCACATGAATGTGTGTATACCTGAAGCACTGAGCTTCACACTGAAACTCTAGGAGCATTAAAGGTCACAGCAACAAGTACACTACCTACAAGGCTGAGGACCCACTCTCTGACCTTATCCAGGGAGTCCACTATGTGCCCATCACAGCAATGTGTGTATACCTGAAGGACTGAGCTTCACACTGAACCTCTAGGTGCTCTGAAGGTCACAGCAACAAGTACAATACCTACAAGGCTGAAGACCCACACCCTGGCCTTATCCAAGGAATCCAATATGTGCCCATCACAGGAATGTGTGTATACCTGAAGCACCAAGTTTCACACTGAAACTCTAGGAGCACTAATGGTCACAGCAACCAGTACAATACCTACAAGGCTGAGGACCCCCGCCCTGGCCTTCTCCAGGGAGTACACTATGTGCCCGTCACAGGAATTTGTGTATACCTGAAGGACCGAGCTTCACACTCAACCTCTAGGAGCACTAAAGGTCACAGCAACCAGTACAATACCTACAAGGCTGAGTATCCACACCCTGGCCTTATCCAAGGAATCCACTATGTGCCCATCACAGCACTGTGTTTATACCTGAAGCACCGAGCTTCACAATGAAACTCTAGGAGCACTAGAGGTCACAGCAACCAGTAGAATACCTACATGGCTGAGGACCCCCACCCTGGCCTTCTCCAGGGAATCCACTATGTGCCCATCACAGGAATGTGTGTATACCTGAAGCACCGAGCTTCACACTCAACCTCTAGGTGCACTAAAGGTCACAGCAATCACAGCAACCAGTACAATACGATGCCCTGGAGGCCTAACGGAGGCATTGGTAATGCCAACCTGCGCCAACATTGCCCATAGGTGCTCTGATACTACTGAAGGGGAGATGGAGGCTGCCAATACACAGTGCACCAACGTGGTGCACTCCACACACTCCTGTCCAATATGGAGTGTTGCTAGAAAGGATAGGCACAAGAAATGTTCTTCAGAGCCGTCATCGCTTGAGTCTTCCCCTAAACGTAATGGGCAAGAGTCAAAAGTCAATTGGATCTCATTTACGTGGACGTTTCGAGTATGAACAGAATGAAAAGGTTGCTGGACGGTGCATAGCACTCAAAAGAAACACTGGCAAGGGCAGCCATCTCCTGCAAATGCCAATTAGGATACATTGCACTCCAGTGCATTTGAGCATTCTATAGAGACTGGGGCGGCACGCACTACCGAATGCTCAGCTAGATGCCCTCACCACCTCCCAACTCTCCTCTCTCTTCCATCTCTCCCTCTCTTCCAGGGTCTTCCCAGCATGCTTCACGGTAGCCACTGTACTTTCTTTCCTAATAAAACCTATGGCTAATCCTAACTAACAACCCTGCCAGCTACAGTCCTGTCTCGCTTCTACCCCACTGTTCCAAGATACTCGAGCATGTGGGTTTCAACCGATGCCCCTTGCATTTGGAAACCCACCGACCCAATAACCTCGCCAGGGATGTCATTTCTCCAAAATGCCAGGGCTAGCGCAAGTGACATCATATGACCCTTGACATCTGATGATGTCCTTTGACCCTGCCCCAAAGTGACATCAATGGAAGCGATAGAATACAACCTTTCACCCCTTTTATGAGTCTAGCAAATATTGTATAGAATTCCAGAAAGACAAATTATTTGTTATTCTTTCTTATTTCGACTCACTGCTTACACTTTTGGAACCCCCTGTTTTTTTTAAGAGGCGTCAACATAAATTCCAGCCACTCCAGAAACAAAGAGCCACATGGCACTGGCCACAGCCCAGGAGCTTCAATGTAAAAACGGTTTAGGGGTAGGCAACGGAGACCTCAGGGGTCGCAAGTGCGACCCCTGGAACACCCAAATGACATCCCTGGTCCTCACCAGTCTGGCTTTTGCAGTGGTCACTCCACAGAACTTGGTCTCACCCATGTCTATGCCAGTCACTTCAGACTGTCATCTGTTTTAATCCTTCTCAAACCCTCTCTGTGGACTCTGGTCGCTCGTTCTCCATATAGTGGAATGGGACTTCATTCGCAGGCACTCTTCTTCCTGTTGGCAGCCCTCGTGAGTCTGCCTTTTGCCTGCTCCTCTTTACACTCACTACTCTCTCTGAGGGGTAAGCTCATGCCCCCGTTCGGCTTCTCATACAATCTCTTCACCCACGATACCCAGTTATTTTTCTCCTTCCCCCCCCCGGAGCTCGCCTCCGAAATCACAAACTGCCTGACAGCTGTGTGATTCTCAAACCCGCTAAATGCAGGAAAAGGAGGCAAGGGTTGGATGTGCTGTACACATATGAACTGGGACACCGTGACATGTCGGTAACATCCCATCGAGGTTGTGTTCCCCAGACAGAAACAGCCTGCGTTTATTGCTGCCTGAAGCAGGCACGCAGCTTGCTGTTATGCTTTAGGTCAACTAAATGTGAGCTGCAATCGAAAAGTGAAATGATAAAGTGGCTTCCTTCATCTTTTCACACATGATTCGACTCTGGTCTGTGGTGGGATTTGGCTTCAAAGTTCACACAGCTCGTCACAGTCATAACAACACAAACATTAGCACTTGTTGAAGATACAGAACTTTTAGCACAAAGGGGTCGCTAAAGATCAGCGTGCCCTCATGGCTCATCCCATTGCTTCCGCTTGGACAGCCCTTGACTGCTACCAAAATGTAAATTACATCACAGGGCAAAAGAGACAGCCTGGAAGGGTCACTGAGAGAATGGGAGGTTTGGGGGGGCTGATGGAGGAAGACAGATATGACTGCTCTAGTTCCTGCGCATACATCTGGACGGAGGACAGAGGGGCCATGAAAGTCAATTAGGGGTCGCAGTTTAGACCCCTGGCGTGAGCGTGCGACCCCTAGCCAACCTGTTGCGACCCCAGGCCATTGGCCATCCCGTCCCATCCTCCAATGAAAACGCTGCTAATTGTATGCGTGCCTATAACCAACATGAGGCACGCACGCAGCAGGCAGCACAGACGTTCTCCATTTCGTTCTAGCAACCCGCAGTGGCCCGCCTGTGATGAAGTCTAGTGGCACTGGCTCACTTCTCCATCGGCGAATGTCAGCGACGTGTGTGAGCACCCCATGCCCTCTGCCCACTGTGACGCATCGTGATTGAAATCCGATAGGTGAGAGGGGGCCAGGTATGAGGGGCAGGGGCAGGGCCGGTCTTACACCAGATTTCACCCTAGGCGGGAAGCATCGTTGGCGCCCCACCTACAAAATTGACAATCCAAAAAATGGTATGTTACCAATGTTGTATGTTACAGAGCCCCGTCATCCTGTAATACACATCCCCCTTCACACCTGGGTACTGAATCATCAAAGCCTCGCTCCTAATCGAGTCTCCCATGCCACGTCCCATTTCCATATTCAGAAATGGTCCCTTTGAAAATCTGGCCCAAGGACAAGCTCTCTCTGCAGTTGGGATGTGTTTTAGGGGCTCCTTTCATCAGAAGCGGCATCTGGAGAATGCCGAATATTCGAAATTCAACAAGGTGTGTCCCTCACACCACAGTACCTGCATGGGGTGTGCTTTCTTATCCTTATGTTTTTAAACCATACATCTAGATGGCTTGAGCGGATGCTGGGGCTCATGGATTGTTCACTAAGGCTACCGACCCCGTCAGCCAATCCAAGGGAGACTGGCTGGGAGTGGCCTTCAACCCCAAAGATAGGCAGCACATAATGGTCCACTCCACAGCATAGCGAGAGTTTCCTGCCATGCACACCACTTTATGAAGGGGATAGGTGGAGGAATACGAAGCATGAAGTCAGATGACTAAGGCAGACAGAAAGGTGAAGACAGAGAGAGTAGTAGCAAAGAAAAAAGGGAAAGGGAATGATGATGCAGACAATCCAACGTTTGGAAAATGTATACTGGACCATCATGCTAGAAGACAATCAGAATCTCATTAATAGGGTGTATATATCCCAAAAGGCCCCTGTTTAGGGATTACATCATTATAGCTTGAGGAGAAGTAGACTCAATCTGTTGTATTTAGAGGGAAAGAAGGCAGTCGCATCGGCGAGGCAGTTATTAAGAGGAGTGCAAATGTAAAGCATGGGCAGAGTTAGAGGCTCTTATACAGTCAGCAACAATGTGTTTACATAAAAGGCAAACCAAATTAAACAGGTGCCTTCTGAAATGGCTTTGGTGTCATGGAACGCAGTACAAAACACACCAGTAAATCCATAAGCACTGATTAGCAGAGCTGAAACATGTTTGGTTTTCAAACTGGAGATGTTGTGGTGTCCTTTGCTGGGAATTTGTATTAGGTCGGTCCAAATGGTGGTGCTGCGAGCATTTTATGAACATGACATGAATTAAAATCACGCATAGACAGCGAGAGCACAGGCAGTTTGAGTAATGAGTGTGACTCCTGTAGGCACAGACTGGACCCAGCCAAAACGTCTGATGTTTAGACGCACCGCTATCGGCTATTAACGCTTGCGCACAAACACAAGCACTTGAAAGTCATTTGTACACGGCATTAAGTATTCCGCACCCCCCTCCCACTTGCCCGGCACCCAAGCCTTCTCCTTAGCCTGTCAGAGATGCCCTATGATGCCCATTGCTTCCCATTCAATGTGCTTGTTTCCAATGACCTGTGCGTGGGAGAAAGAGGGGTGTCTGAGGCGCAGGGATGTAGCAAAAAGCCAAGCATTCATTGGTGTACAAAACACGTACAGCCATGGCGTGGACACAGGAGGCTTCCCATCAAGCCAACAGCAGACTACATAGGTTGACCTATCACATGCTAAGGCAGCACAGTGGGTTGTGTGCTCTACGCAGAGAGCTGTGTAGTGGCTCAAAGCCAAGCATTGGTTACCAAAACATGTGTATCCAGTACGCTGAGAGCGCACAGAGCTGTGTATAACCTAGTGGCACAAAGCCAAGCATTGGTACCCAAAACACATTCAGCCATTGCGCCAGCACCGCAAGCTTCCCTCCCAGCCAACAACAGAATTCCTCGACCGACCTATAACATGGTAAAGCAGTTTAGTGAGCTGTGTGCTCTAAGCAAAGACCTGGCTGATATATCTAAAATGCAAATGTTCGATGTTACACACATTAGAGTCCAAAACAAGTGCATATGGAATGGGGTGCGGGCACTGCAGGCTCTCCTCCCAGCCAACCACAGGCTACCTCGGCCGACTTATCACATGGTAAGGCATCTCAGTGGGCTGCATGCTCAGTGCATAGAGCTGCTTGTAACGTAGTGGCGTATAGCCAAGCACTGTTACCCAAAACAAGTAGAGTGTGTAGGTAAACACATCAACTGTGAGACCACCACTCCACATTTTCGCCCACCACGATACAAATCGGCCTGTGTGAGGAGGTTTGGCTATTCCTAGCCCAAATTGAATTTCTTTAGTGAGAAGTGCTGGGGCAGAGCAAGTTATATGCTAATGTGAGGACATTGTATTCTCCATTTCCGGGGAAAGACACTCCCTCGTGTTCTAGGGCTCTGTGGTATGGTGCAAACAAAATCCCTATCAGAATAATTAACCAAACAGTTGAAAAATAGGGAAATAATACCAGACCAAGGGTTTTTTTTAACTATGAAAGGGACTAGATTTTGATAATTAAGAGACCCCTCCTTTATTTTCTGTTAATTTATCAATGAAACAGAATATTTGATGGCAACAGGAAGGGGACAGCAAAATGAGGACATGGCGATAATTATTGCCAAATATTGTATCCACTTTCTGGGGAACTTTTTCAAGGTAAAACTACCGCTTTAATGTAAATGCTTTTGTGAAGGGCACTAGGGCTGGGACTGAAGTGTGCAAGGAGTTACTGCCAGAACCCTCCTTCAGCTATACTGGTCCCTTGTTTGTTCATGCGCAGGGAAGAAGAGCGAGGAGGAGGGGAAAAGCAAAGGAAAGGATGTAAGGGAGAAAAGTAGAGGACAACCTGAAGGAGTAACAAAGGTTATATGGAGACTGTGCATAGCCTGTTTCTATTAAGCCTATCTTCTAACTACTTTGTGCTCTCCCTTCTCTGCACACGCAGGCAGCAAGTTGGTCTGGCACGATGGTAATAACCACTGTGCTGGGCCTGTGAGTAATGGAGGGGTGGGTACCGGAGGATATACATTAATGATCTTACAGTTACTTACAAAGAATAATGGTTAACACCATTATGGCAATCTTGGCAGTGACAGCCGGCACAAGGGTGGCTTCTGGGCTCTGTGCTCCTCCAGGCTGGGCACCTGCATACGTCCTGCCTGGGCCTTGATCCCAATTCCTCCGTCAACTGACAGGGTCAGAGCAGGCTGCCCAATCAATCAACCCCTGTGCCATTGCAGAGCATTCACTGAAGGAGGGCATGCACAGCCAGGTCTGGGGCCTGGCTGGCGCCACCTGGGGAAAGGAAAACATCAAATGTTGCCATTTGCTTCCCCGAGGCTGCTTGGAGCTAACATCAAAAAAATCAACGTGGTGCAGGGCCTGGCACGAAATTGGAATGAAGAAACTGCTTGCATGCATTGAGTCAGACTGGCCTGGGTCAATTAATAAAAAGGTACACAAGTGAAACAGTATTCATTTATTTTTTCACTAACTTTCTTTTTTGATGAGATACTGGAGGGACTCTGGGACTGCTGTTTTGGCGCCCCCTACAGGCTGACACATCAGGCAGCCGCCTGCACTGCCTGACGCAAAGACCGGCCCTGGGCAGGGGGTGGGGCGCGGCGGGGTGGGATTCGGGAGATGCGCAGCCTTCCCCGGCACGGGCCTCGAGTCAGGTGCATCTTGTGTGCATGCGTGCATGAATGGGACGCTGCTGGATGTGGCCGGGAGGCTTCAGAAAGCACGTGGACTCAGTGCCGGTCTGGCAGAACCTCCTGGCACAGACAGGCGGGTCTCCTACTCCACCCAGAAGGAGCTCTGGGAAGGGCCAGGCTTTGGACTCTACTGACACCTTTGCCACTAGATTGAACGTTTGGCCCCCAAATATTAGGGTGGTTTGTGGTGGCATGGCACCCAGTCCTAAGTGGCATTTGGTGGCCGCTGCAGTTTTACCATGCTGAAAGTCTGTTTTTTGTGAAGTGATGTGAATCGGCGCAGAAGGGGTTGGAGGGTTTAGGGGTAGGGGTCGCTGAGCGTGTGCTTGGTTTAGGAGGCTGTGGAACTGAAGGGCCTTTGGGATTGCCTCGGGGGCATGAATGCTCACATCGGAGGGAAGGTAAGAGACAGCAGCATCACCTACTGAGAAGGAGCAGAGTTAATGGCGAGATGGTTGCCCGGTGTAATTTAAAAGGTGATAAGAGAATTTAAAGGTGTGCTCTAGCACCTTGAAACCTCCCATGTGCTATATAGAATGACCACTAATGATCTCAGACCCAAATAACTGGACAGACTCAAAGAATATGGCAAAGTACTACTTTACAATCAGCATAAAATAAAGGGCAATCTGGCGAACAACAAACTGTAGTCCACGCACTCACACTTCAATTTTCATTGCACAAAGGCTTTATATCTCGACATGCATCAGCTATGACGTCATCCTATGTGGCAAACTGTAAAACCTAAGGGAGGGATTGGTTAAGGGAACAAATGTGCCTATATATTTATATGTATTACTAATATTACTGAATCCTGCTTATATAATAGGCACGCCTTGAACCACCTCTAAATCTGTATAATACAGATTATAGCGGAATAACAGCAGCTGGTTGGCCTGTGCAACATTGTATGGCATGGTGCTGCATAGACCCTCTGATTGGTTGGCATTCTCTCCTAACCTTGGACTTTCAGCTCGTTAGCAGCAGGTAAGCAAAATTAAAATCAAGTGCAGAAAGCACAGTCAGACTATTACCCACTTGACCAATTTAATCCATCATCTCTCATCGGTCAGGCCCCAAGCCAGGGCTTCTTCTTTATAGTTCACCTTGCAGCCTGTTCTCTGTTCTGGGACTTTCAAGGGACTGTAGGTACACCATTATATTCATCTGGAGCTTAATGAATAGCCCTTGTTTTTGACTTCTGAATCACGAATGAGGAGACCACGATGTTGTCCATTTCAACCTTTTATTTACTGCTATTTGATTTTATTGAGCTGGGTGTCATTACTCTTACTGGCTTCTGGAGACTTGCTCACTCCATCTTGCATAGACTTTTCACATCTTTGTCCAATACTTGGCGCCTGCAGATGTTTTCTCATTCGCTTAATCTAAGAGAAATATGTCTTACGTACGTGGTTCATCCTCTTAACTTGTTAGTAACTTGCAATTATTCCTTGATGTGGCATCCTTGATCCCAGGCCAATGGACTCCTCTTTATTCCTCACATGAAGCTGTTTTTCCAGCATCTCCTGGCTCTGCAGCCCTGGTCTGTCTCTGAGGTAGCTTGATTTATTTTCAACACGATTCTGACGTCCATCTTTTTTTCATGGCCGCCATAGCCACTTTAGGTTTTCTTCTGCAGCAAGCTTCTATATGTCCTAACTAACTTGCATTTCAGCGTATATACAGTCACTTCATGTCTCCTCACTTACTTCTTTGGCTCATATGATTTCTTTGTATTCAGTTACATGTTTCTCTTATTACTCAGGTTGTGGAAATCAATATAATATTGTGACCCCAATCGCATTGTTTAAATGTATGTTGGCCTACGCCAAGCTGTCTAAAAGATACTGTGTACATAGGTTCCGCGGCAAGGTCTTGACCTTAATGAATCGTGTAAGCCGCCATCTTAGATTTAGCCGCCATTTTAGGTATTCTTGCAGTGTGGAAGTCACCCCGAATCACAAAATGGAGGCCGAATGACATTTCGAGTAGGACTTCGGCCATGGTGACCTCCGCACACGTGAATGAATAATATGTCCGCAAGCTACTTGTTGGGGTCGTGAACTAAGACCCTGTCCTCTGTTTCACCCTGTGTAAATGTATAACTGTATCAGCGAAACTGATCTAACATATGTAAATTGAGTATTCAACCTGGCTACGAACCCTAGCCATGGTTCTATGAATGGTTAACCTGCAAGAGGGCTGGCCAATGTAGTACAAATTGTATAAAAACCCGAGCATCCCAACACTCGCTCTCTCCCACTTTCAATTCGAACCTTTCGTTGGAGGTTCGTGTGTGAGTCAGAGAGCCGAATAGCTATTCGCATGTCAATTGACTTTGATAACTTGGTAACTTTGTAACTCTGAAATAAAGCGCTTTGTATGGTCCTTTGTAACCTGTGTTGGTGTGTTTCCATTTGGGCTTCCCGGCCTCATTTCAATTTCTCTGTTTCCACAGTTGGCGCCCGAATAGGGACCCTCAAGATTGATGCCGGATCATTGAAGGTTGACGCAGACTATCGAATCGGGATCGGACGGTGTGATTCTGCGGGCCCGACCGATCGAGACGCGATACCTCGGCAGCGCTGCACGATCCGATCCTTGGGCGATAGTCGTGCGGTCTGACACGGCATCTTGACGAGGGTCCAAATCCGAGGCGGGCAGATTTGCCGAAACCACTGAACGCAGGTAAAATTCGTTAGTTGAAGTCCTTTGTAAACCGTACGGTCCTCCTTAGGTTTGGTCAGGTGCAGTTGTGACCCGGCTCTTAATTTAACCCTGACAATTTGAATTTGGCGTATTGTATCTGCACACACAATTATTGGACCAGGTAACACCAATTCTTTGAGAAATGCCTGGGAAATTGTCTAGCTGCTTTAGGGCTCTGTTCCGCAGCGATCGACAATCTTTGGAATTTAGCCGTCCGGCACCACAGGAGGGGTCGCCGGCGTGTACTATGTACTGTAAGTATGGCATTGGTAGTATTGTATTTAATGACATTTGGCACAGACAGACCAGAAATGCCTCTGAATTTCAGTGGCCAATCAATGGTAGTTTTGAGATCCCCCGTATTGAATACCTAGAGTCGATCTTGCTTAAAAAGAAGGCTAGGCCAGCAGCCTTCGATGTGTTACAAAATTGGAAAAAGGAAGCATTACAGCAGCTTAAAAGTAGGGATAAACATGCACGACGTCATAAAACAAATGCCGAAAAGGCATTGTTGTATGACAAAGAAAAACGATTAGATGAAACCCAAAAGATGGACAGAGCTTTCTCGCTTGGAGTCCAGAAAATTTACCCCTCTAAAGATTTTCATGTTTCGGAGGAGTTCATTGAGAAAATATTGAATGAACGGAGGCCTGATTCTTCAGCGCCACCTCCGTATGCTCCTGTTGTGGGTGCTTTACCCATTCCGGCTATTGCTCCTATCGCTATTCCTACTCCTCCTGCGCAGCCTACTGTTTCTAGTTCTTTGGTTGTCGCTCCTCCTTCTATTCCGTCTGTTACATTTCCTCTTCCCCCTGCACCCTTGTTAGGTTCTCCTACACTTTCGATTCCGGGGAGTCCTGTACTCACTAAACCAGATCCCAGTGCAGGGTCTAAAATTGTGACTCGTAGTACTGTTCCTGCGGGCAGGAAACAGGAACTATTTGCTTGGGCTAAACATTGCATGGAAAAGGGTGATCAAGCTGATGTACTTTCAACATTATCTAATTTGCGTGATTTTCCTGAGAAAAACGTTTTTATTGAAGGACTGGGGATCCATTTAGGTGTAATGTGGGGTAGACTGCAGACTTCGGATCTCCCGCAAGGGGTGAGAGATCTGAACGCTTTGGCACTCTCAAGGGATACCGAGCAGAAAGTATATGGGCATGTGGATAGATTGTTTGAGTTTAGAAGGGATTTTGAAAGGGTACAAAATGAGGATGATGAGGACGATAGGATATATATGCAGAAACGGTTCCTTTCGTGCCGAAAATCAGCACCTGAGGAAGTACGGATTTGTACTAGAGATGCGATTCGATGGATCTCGGATTCATCGATACTGCCGGATGAGGTATATGATACATATAGTCAATACACGGTAGAGATGCAAAGGAAGGTGATCCAAGTGATGGTACAGCACTTACAGGAGGAATGTATTAGGAAGAAGGTTGGTTGCCCCACAGAATTGTTAGGTATTTGTAAAAGAGCTTTTTCACCCGACACTTCTACAGCTGCTTTAGCGCTCGATTTGGCCTTATTGCTCAGTAAGCGGTCGGAGGTCCCTATATCTCAGTTGCCTATGAGAGAGGTCCCTCCAACCCTTGTCCCAAAAGTAGAAATCCCTGCCAACGCAGCGACTGGTGCTGCTGCGGTGGATATCCCTGCACATTACGTATCACAGTTTGTTCACGTCCCGTTCTCTCGGCAGGAAGTGAACACGATTAGACAGTCAGTCCCAGATATCAGAAAGAACCCAACTGGGTTTTACAAAGAAATAGAATCCGTTTTGCAGTCTTCTGTGTTCACCTTAAGTGACATGGATTTATTGTTTCCAGTACTTTTACCTGTTGATGTATGGAAACAGGTACGTACTATAGATGATGTGCCGGGATTAGGGGATACGTGGGTAAACCTAACTAGAATAGATGGGGAACGACCAGCTGGTGAGAAACCACCCCAGGTAATACTCACTTTGCCCGATAGAATAGTTGCCAAATTAAAAACTATAATCCCAGAGAAAAGGATTATTTGGGACAAGCTTACGGCTTGTGTCCAAGGGAAACCGAAGGTACTACTGAATTCTTCAATAGATTCGAACAGGTGTTCTCCGACTTCAGTGGACAGGATTTAGGCACAGAGTCGGGGAAGAGGTTGTTCGTGGATAAATTTGTGCGTGGATTGTTGCCCGACATCCAGTCACAAATTATGTCCTCAGAGAGCGCTTGGCAGGCAAAATCTCAGTCAGAGGTTTTGCATATGGCTCAGTATTATGAGAATCGGGTTAATAACGAAAAGGAGAAAATAGAGAAAAGAAGGGGTGACCTAAAGACTAAGGTATTATTGCAGCAAATTGTTAGAAACCCCAGAGGAGGTACGACACAAATTAGAGGTCAGTACATCCCAAGAGGAAATACTCCTCCAAATTCTATAAATATTAATCAGTGTGCTTATTGCCGCCAGGAAGGTCATTGGCGAGCACAGTGCCCTGCCCTCCGTCAGAGGTCAGGAGGCACATTTGGAGGTATGGGTAGGCGACCACGGGGCCGCCCTGGAGCAGGGGGCCCTGATAGGGGTCAGCTTCCACAAGATCCCCAGCAACCTTTTTCACGGGAAAATCCGACTCCGAGTATGGACTCGAGAAATATATTTGATCACCCTTCCGCTGCTTATCTTTCTGAAGAGCTTCCCTTTGATGAAGTTCTGCCTTATTAGGATTGCCCGAAGCAGCGTTTGGAACCTCTACCTATTCCCGTTATTCAGAAGGGCCCCTATGTTGAACTATTGGTGGGGAATAGGAAACATCAGTTCTTGATCGACACTGGAGCGCAGAAGTGCTCCATCGACCATTCTCGGGTTCCAAACATCCCCCTGTCAGGGCAAACAAATGTTTCTATAGGGTTCTCTGGTATACCAACTGTTTGTCCGGTTTTTGCGCCGGTATCCGTTTCTTTGGGTCCTTTTACAGACCAGTGCCCTTTCCTTCTCACTTCGAACTGTGGAGAAAACTTGCTGGGGTTGAATTTGTTGAAGAAGCTGAATGCAGTGATCCATTGTTCTCCTGACGGAATAAGATTGACAGTTTCACCACAGCAACCTTTTAACTCCCAGTACTTGACCCGACCTCTACCTCCCGAATTTGACATTGTCCCAGAATGTTTGTGGGCAACAGACGACAATGATGTCGGGATATTGCATGTTAACCCTGTTAAAATCATATTGAAACATGGGGTCAAGCTACCGCGCATTCCGCAATATAAAATTTCGATCGAAGGTGAGCGCGCTCTGAAATGCATTGTCTCTGATTTTGTACATCGTGGAGTGATCGAAGAGATTACCGGTAGTTTATGTAATAGTCCGATCTTGCCGGTATATAAGAAAGGCGACAATGCAATTCCGTACCGGTTTATTATAGATCTTCGAGCTATTAACCGGGTAGTGGCCCCACAATTTCCAATCGTGCCTGATGTAACAACAATCTTGACAATGATTCCTGCTACGGCTACACACTTTAGTGTCGTAGATTTGAAAAACGCCTTCTTTAGTATTCCGATACATAAGGAGAGCAGGTATTTGTTTGCGTTCACCTTGGGGGGACGCTCATTTACATTCACAAGGGCACCTCAAGGGTATACTGAAAGTCCTAGTATTTATAGTAGAGCCTTGAAAGAACAGCTCGACACCCTTGAATTGCCACCTACTTGCACGCTGCTTCAATATGTAGACGATTTGCTTCTGGCTGCAGACTCTGAGAAAGCTTGTAAAGAAGGCACTATATTGTTGCTTGTTCATTTAGCTGAGAATGGTCACAAAGCTTCTCTTAAGAAATTTCAATATTGTTGCCAGGAGGTTGCCTATTTAGGCTACCTCCTGTCAAAGGAGGGGAGAAGATTGACACCTGAACGAATCAAACACATTTCTGGCATGTCTGTCCCAAAAACTCAGAAGGAAGTCAGAGCCCTGATAGGGATGGCATCCTACTGTAGAATGTGGATCCCAAACTTTGCCCTAGTGGTAAAACCGATGTTGGCTTTGACGAAGAAGGGCATTTCTCTGCCACTGCCATGGGAATCGGAACATCAACGATCATTTGAGCTTCTCAAAGCCGCGCTGTGTTCAGCACCGGTTCTGGGTACACCAAATTACGATAAGGCCTTTGTGTTGTTTGTGCATGAATGTAATGGATGTGCTTTGTCTGTGTTAACACAGGAACATGGAGGGAAGAATAGGCCGTGCGGCTATTATTCCTCCGCCCTCGATCCTGTTGCATGCGCTTTGCCGCGATGTCTGCGCGCTGTTGCTGCTGCCGCTGCGTCTGTAAAACAGAGTGAGGGGATGGTCTTAGGCCACGATTTGATTTTGATGGTACCTCACTCTGTTGATATTCTACTGAATAAAACTCAAACACAACACCTTACTTCTGCCCGGTTGACCAGGTATGAATTAATTCTATTTGCTCCTCACATCCAAATTAAAAGGTGTTGTGTTCTCAATCCGGCTGAACTTTTGCCTCTCCCGCAAACTACTGCTTGCGGTGATGACGGATCACATGACTGCTTGTATACCACCGAACAAGAAACAAAGGGCAGAATAGACCTCTCAGATACTCCTTTGGAGAATGCGGAAGGGGAGCTGTTTTGTGATGGCTCCTGCTTTAAACTTCCGAATGGCACATCTACAGCTGCTTATGCAGTTACTACTTTGAACAAGATTGTAGAAACTAAAAGAATTCCGCATAACTCTGCGCAGGCCGCAGAGATTATAGCAATGACCCGTGCTTGTGAGCTCTCCCAAGGGCATAGAGTTAACATTTATACGGATAGTCAGTACGCCTTTGGGGTGGCTCACAACTTCGGAAAACTGTGGTCAGAAAGAGGGTTTCTGACCTCACACGGGACCAAGATTCAGCATGGTCCCTTAATAGTACAACTACTTTCAGCGCTCTCACTCCCTGAACAACTAGCGATCATGAAATGTGCAGCACATCGGAAGGTCATAGACGATGTGGGCAAGGGCAACGCTTTTGCAGACTCGATAGCTAGACAAACAGCCACAGACCTTAGCACAGACATGTATACCTCGAGGGAAGTGAGAGATGGTTGTATAATAGATGAAGGCATTGGGTCTGTGCGAGATATCCAGACTGATGCCTCTGTTGAAGAATCTAGGAAATGGGCTGAAGGCATGGGGAAATTGGATGATGAAGGGTGTTGGGTGGACGCATCTGACGGGAAATGGTTGCTTCCTGATTCTTATGTATTAGCAATGGTCACGATGGCACACGGTCCAACACACGTGTGTGCCCAGCAAATTGCGAAGATATTACAACAAGTATGGGTAAATGACAAAATTTTGGAAACTGCGAAAAGATACGTTCAGAATTGTATGATTTGCCTGCAACACAATGTGGGTAAAGGGACAGTGACTCCAAGGGGAAGTTTCGGGCCCCCCTCTGTCCCCTATGAAATAATACACCTTGATTTTATTGAAATGGAACGATGTGGTAACTTAAAATATGTTCTTGTTATTATTTGTGCTTTTAGCAAATGGGTCGAGGCTTTCCCTGTCAAAGATGCTACCGCCATGACGACCGCAAAGATCTTGATTAAAGAAATCTTTCCTCGATTTGGGCTCCCGAGGATAATCTGGTCGGACAATGGCGCCCACTTCATCGCAGCCGTAATGTTGCAAATATGTGTTTCCTTAGGAATAGAAAAGCGTTTCCATTCAGCTAGGCACCCTCAAAGTGCGGAGTTGGTAGAAAGACACAACGGTATTTTGAAAAACAAAATTGCAAAAACATGTGCCGATACTAAATTGAAATGGCCAGATGCGTTACCTATTGTATTGTTAGCCATGCGCACCACACCGCAGACTAGAACTGGGCTCTCTCCATTTGAGGTAGTGATGGGAAGGCCTGCTAATATTTGGGGTCTCCCGAAACCTAAAGCCCTGAGGGATGTGGAGAATGTATTGCTTATAGATTACTGTTACCAATTGACTAAAAACTTGTATTTCATTTATCACCAGGTGAATGCCGCCTTACCTGTACGGTTTACGGGCCCAGGACACGATATATTGCCAGGAAGCTGGGTCTTGATTAAGGCCTACGAAAGGTCTTCCTGTCTCGCGCCCCGGTGGCGAGGACCCTATCAAGTCCTATTGGTCACCAGGACGGCAGTACGAGTGGCAGGCAAGAAGAGCTGGGTACATGCAACGCATGTGAAGAAGATCCCTCACCCGACGCCACACGTTACAGAAGAAACAGAACCCCTTGCTGATGCTACGATCTCTGACCTCGGAGTAGCAGGCAGCGCTGTGAGTGCGTCGGAGAAGTTCTCTGAGCCTGAGGAGCTCGGGGAGCCGTCCATCTTGTCTCCGCACTCTCTTGATCAATCACTTCCGGAAACTCTTGCTTCAAGTTCTGCGACTTCCGTCGCCACCGACGCGACGCTCCCCTCAGGGAGCGACGATACTTTGCTTTTTGATTCAGCAAACTTGGGTACCATCAGGTACAATCTTCGACCACGAAAATAGAATTGCCGCACGAGTATCGTGCATCTGGAAAAAAAAAAGAGAAGTGATTGAAATACTGTTGTCTTTCCTTTTTGTGAACAAAGAAAAGGAGGGTTCTGTTGGCTAGGGTTGAGAAGGACTAAGAAGTCGCTCGGCCGAAGTGCCGCCAGCAAACGAACATTTGGGGCCGTCGATCGGGATAACCATGAAGCCTGCCGTTTTCACCACTGCTCCTCGTACCGAACTATTAGACAAAGAGGTGACCAATTCGAACAATGGACAATGTGCCTGGGCCCTGAAAACGTACTGTTGTGTTCTTGTTTTGATTATTATTAGTTTTGCAACTGCTGCCGTGGGACTTTGGTACTTTGAAGAACTCTATCCTATGAAGCCTTTGTTACCGACCGAAATTGCACCAACTGTTTTGACTCCCTCTGTGCACCTTCATACTCTGTCCCCTAGGGACTCTCGGCATAGACAGAAATATCATAATAACACTCTGATGATAGTTATGAATGCTACGCATGCTATTTTTAATAGGAGTAATTGTTGGATCTGTACTCACTTGCCTCAGCATGGGAACAAGGGACTGGGGTGGTATATACATCCCTTACCTCTAACGACCTCCTGCTATGCCTCTCTTAGAGCACTTTTCTTTGGGCGATGGAATGACAGCATCTCAGGGAACTTCGATGGGACTAATTTGAATGAATTTGAGAGACGTGAATTGACTCCCCTGGGATGCTCGCTTTTCGCAAATAGGAGTAGACCTAATGTTGCTTCTATTAGGCCGTCTGATAAACTTTCCTTTCCTTTCCAAAATCTAGTTTCCTTCAAGATGGCTCCGATAGGCAATAAGGATGCCATGCCTCCTTCTTATTCTGTAAATCACAGTCCTGATTCTGTCCCTTTCTGTGTACAAAGAAATGGCACTAGGCCAATGGGAGATTTTGAGTTTTGTGTAAATATTGTAAATTTGACTGGGGAAAATAGGCCTTTGTATGTAGGGGGACCTGTTTATTTTGTCTGTGGGAGTTTAGCCTTTCCTTGGCTGCCCAAGGATTGGCAGGGGACTTGTTATTTAGGGATATTGTTACCAGGTGTATTTATAGCCAGCACCTTAGAGGTATCTAAGGCTCGCCCGCGACGAGATAATGATGGGGATACCCCTGGACAAGTGTTCGGGGATATAGCCAAATCAGTTGTCCCCTTTTGGGGACAAATAGAAAATTCAGAAAATATTAGGGGATTAGCGAGGGTATTGGAGAGAACGATCAACCGGACCACGGACATACTCTACAATATGACCTTAGAGCAAAAGGCGATAAGATTGGTAGCACTTCAAAATCGAATGGCATTAGATGTCATTTTAGCTGAACGAGGTGGAGTATGTAAATTAGTGGGGTCCGCTTGCTGTGTTTTCGTACCAGATTCTTCACCAACCATATTTAAAGCAATTCAGAATTTACACATTCTTAGTTCTGAAGTTCATATCCCTGTAGGAGACTGGAGCCTTAGTACTTGGTTTTGGGATTCTTTATGATCTTTTGGGTGGAAGGTGCTTTCTGTTATTTTGGGTATTTTAGGGACTCTGTTATTTCTTTGTTGTTGTTTTCAATGCCTCCCGAGTATATGCGGAATGATGGGGGGTTGTTGTGCCCAGGTAATGAGCGCAATAGGGCGTAAAATATACGCCCCGAAGACAGTATCTAAAGAGTTCATGTTGCAAGAAGTTCTTATGAATAAATTTATGGCTATCGACATTTCAGACAATGATGCAGAACCTATGGATGATAATGCCTTTGTGTATTTTCAAAAGTATTAGAAAATTGTGTTTTAGCACTTGGCATAGGCCAAAAGGAGGGTCTGTGGAAATCAATATAATATTGTGACCCCAATCGCATTGTTTAAATGTATGTTGGCCTACGCCAAGCTGTCTAAAAGATACTGTGTACATAGGTTCCGCGGCAAGGTCTTGACCTTAATGAATCGTGTAAGCCGCCATCTTAGATTTAGCCGCCATTTTAGGTATTCTTGCAGTGTGGAAGTCACCCCGAATCACAAAATGGAGGCCGAATGACATTTCGAGTAGGACTTCGGCCATGGTGACCTCCGCACACGTGAATGAATAATATGTCCGCAAGCTACTTGTTGGGGTCGTGAACTAAGACCCTGTCCTCTGTTTCACCCTGTGTAAATGTATAACTGTACCAGCGAAACTGATCTAACATATGTAAATTGAGTATTCGACCTGGCTACGAACCCTAGCCATGGTTCTATGAATGGTTAACCTGCAAGAGGGCTGGCCAATGTAGTACAAATTGTATAAAAACCCGAGCATCCCAACACTCGCTCTCTCCCACTTTCAATTCGAACCTTTCGTTGGAGGTTCGTGTGTGAGTCAGAGAGCCGAATAGCTATTCGCATGTCAATTGACTTTGATAACTTGGTAACTTTGTAACTCTGAAATAAAGCGCTTTGTATGGTCCTTTGTAACCTGTGTTGGTGTGTTTCCATTTGGGCTTCCCGGCCTCATTTCAATTTCTCTGTTTCCACAAGGTACATCTTCATTATTTAAGTATTTGCATATCATTTCAGTGCGTCTTGTCTCTTTCCCTCATGACGCCACTCTGCCCTCGTCCGATTTCACTTATAGCTCTTCGATGTCCGCTGGTGTGTACAAACATCCTTCCACCCTTTCAGTGCGGGAGCACATTTGATACGGTTGTCTGAGTGCATATCGTCTGTCATACAATTGATGCACTAGTGGTATGATACCTGGCATCGCACATATGGTCTTCTCCTGCTGTTCCAATATGATGGTGGTGAGGGGGCGGGAGCTAGGGATGACGTGTCCACCTGCTCCTCCACATATGTACAAGCACCTCTTCTGTAGGTACGACAGCAGTGGCACAAGGATTAGGGGTCAAGCTTTGCTGTGCAGAGATTTGGGTTCTAATATTGCCCCCAGCACGATGGGATGGTTGCTTCCATTTACTTCTGTTGGAAGTGAAAAATGCATCTATGCCACTGAAAGATAAAATGCATTGGTAGGTGGGGGAGGGTAGAGTCAGCAACCAGGAATGTTGCCCTTTATCTACTGAGAATGGCAACTTGACACTTCTTAATCCGGTTCTTTGCTCAAACAAGATGTGGGCTCTGTAGCATTGTGCGGCGCAGACTGGCCTATAGAGAGGCCGGCTTAATGTAATAGTTTGGGCCATTTTGAATTGCACTTGGCATCTAGTCATTCTTAGGTATGTTACAGGCCAAATGCGGTTTACATGCACTATTTGCGGCACGTTTTTACCACAACCCCCCCATAAGTAGATACAATAATTGCCTTTTGCAATTGATGGCTGCTCTTTCATTGATACTCAGCGTGCGTCTCAAGGTCCAACCCGACTCCGAACCCCCAACCAGCTGTTGTGGGAAAGAGGTGCAGTGATGAATTTGAATGTGTCCTCATTTGAAGAAATTAATTTAGAGAGGTTTAATAGAGACTTATATCAGAACAGCACTCAGCACGGACAGAATTAGCCTTTATAGCTCAGTGGTTGGAGCACTGGACGTTCACTATTGAGGTTGTGAGTTTGAAGCTTCGCAAGGGTGAAAGAGTAACTTTCTAGAAAGGTTGGGTTATTTTTCAGGCAGAGCAAGCGCATGCAGGGCATATCGTGGAAGGCAGCAGGCGCAGAGAGAGCAACAGGGGCATATCGCGGAAGATGTGGAGCAAGGGCTTATTATAGAAGGTGCGGTCCAAGCACATCAAGGGCATATCCTGGAAAGGTGCGGAGTAAGAGTATACTGTGGAAGCTGGGGTTCAAGCGCATCAAGGGCATATCATGGGAAGCAGCAGGTGCAGAGCGAGCGCAACACAGGCATATCGCAGAGGATGTGGAGCAAGGGCTTATTATAGAAGGCGCAGTCTGAGCACATCAAGGGCATATCCCGGAAAGGTGCGGAGTAAGGGTATATCGCGGAAGCTGCAGTGCAAGCTCATCGAACGCATATCATGGAACGCAGCAGGCATAGAGCGAGCGCAACACAGGCATATCACAGAAGATGTGGAGCAAGGGCTTATTAAAGAAGGTGCGGTCTGAGCACATCAAGGGCATATCCCGGAAAGGTGCGGTGTAAAGGTATTTCACAGAAACTGCTGTGCAAGCACATTGTGGGTATATTGTGGAAGGCAGAAGGTGCAGAGCGAGTGCAACATGGGCATTTTGCAGAAGATCTGATGCAAGGGCTTATTATAGAAGGTGCAGTCTGAGCACTTCAAGGACAAATCCCAGAAAGGTGCAGAGTAAGAGTGTACTCCGAGACCCCCGGCCGGCCCATAGAGCCGAGGTTTGCTCAGAAGTACTTTAAGACGAGATAGCTGCACCCTTGAGATGGATGGGTGCAGATTCATTACTCCAACACCAATCAATAAGGACAGCTCAATGGTTTGGCAAAGGGCGTCCGTTTAATGACAAGTACAGAAACGGGGTGTTATGGATATCAGCAGTGATGAGATCGTCCTTCTCGCTTCAACTCCAACAAACTTTATACAAGTTGGAACATTTATACTCAAAAATCGTCATCATTGACGTGTAACACTCAAAAGTTAACAAGCAATTCTATTGGTTAGGAAAAGGTAACTTTACTATAAGTACTATATCTGTATATGGTAACGGAGTGAGGGGATTGGGTAAACGCTGTCAGGTGGGCGTCTAAGCCCTTCCTTCAAAAATTACTACTGTAGGCGTCACTAAAAGTATGACGTCCCATTGGTTCTACTAACTATAGGACCCTAGATTATTTGGTCCATTGTGATTGGGTTGGCACCAACCCCATGCATACATTTCCACTTCGCTTAGCAGCACGCAGAATGGTCGGCCAGGGGCAGGGTGCCCCTTAGTTACCCGGCCTTCCTCCGATTATGGTTACAATCAATCATCACTTTAGTAGCCATGTGTCAATTAGTTCACTGTGGTTGGCCTCGAGACTGCATCTTCTGTTCTGAAAAGCTCTAATATCTCCGCCTGGTCAGGTGCCAAGTGTAGGTGTGAAGCCTCGCTTTTTCTTGCTCAGCTGGTCATGTGATTCCTACACCGTGAATTTGTCTCTTTTCTCTCAATTTGTGTATTTGATTCTCATTTAGCCCGCCACCTGCCTTCGTCTTTTTATCTCGACCTTTCAGAGGCAGGATATTCTGTTCTCAGTTTCAATTAGATGTTGCTACTGTTTACCTCTTTTATTAGTATGCCCTTGGCTTTCCTGGCGCGAGTTGCCTCTGCCGAGTTTCATTTCAGCCGTCTCTTCTCGTTTTGCTAAATATGAATCTTTCTCATTTGGCCTTTAGTAACCTGCGTTGATTCTGCTTCTTGTGCAAAGTAGAAATATACTTATAATACTGTGCTTTGTTTTTGAGGTACATTATGTATAATGGCGCTTGCCGCACTATTCTTCTACTAAGCATAGCAACCCGCACTGTTTTCTTAGCTTTCTTGCAGTTCCAAGCATATTTACAGGTGTAAACTGGTCGAATGTCTTCATCTTGCTTACAGCTTTAAACTTCTTTGCATTTCAACATCGTCCTTTCACTTTAGGTTCACAATATCCTTATTCATGGCGTTTCGTCTCTTTGCATCATTCTCGGGTCGTCATTTCTTCTATCTGCAAGTCAGTCCGGGTCCTTGTGACATCACCATTCGTCTTCCATTAAGACCTTTTTGGTTTCTTACGGGACTGTACTTAGGCAATCTTCATTTCATCTCATTTGCTGGTAAGGTTTCCTTAATGGATACCTTACTTCCATGGTTTTCTTGGTATTGGTACTTCAATAGGTGCTGTTCTTCTGATAGGCACTGGGCAGAGTCCTACTGCGCCTCTCTGCTGGTTTATTTGCTCATCATACGTCACATATTTTGGTGTGAACATTCCTGATACTTAAAAATGGATGATTGGAGTGCAGGCTTTATTTGGGACCTCCTCTACAAGGTTATATCACGGAAGCTGCTGTGCAAGCTCATCGAGGGCATATCGTGGAAGGCAGCAGGCGCAGAGTGAACGCAACATGGGCATATTGCGTAAGATGTGGAGCAAGGGCTTATTATAGAAGGTGTGGTCCGAGCACATCAAGGGGATGTCCCAGAAATGTGTGGAGTAAGGGTATATCACGGAAGCTGTGGTGCAAGTGCATCGAGGGCATATCGTGGAAGGCAGCTGGTGCAGTGCGAGTGCAACACAGGCATACTGCGGAAGATGTGGAGCAAGGGGTTATTATAGAAGGTGCGGTCCAAGTACATCAAGGGCATATCCCGGAAAGGGGCGGAGTAAGGGTATATCGTGAAAGCTGTGGTGCAAGCGCATCAAGGGCATATCGTCGAAGACAGCAGGTGCAGAGCGAGTGCAACACGGGCATATCACGGAAGATGTGGAGCAAGGGCTTATTATAGAAGGTGCTGTCTGACCACATCAAGGGCATATCCCGGAAAGGTGTGGAGTAAGGGTATATCTTGAAGCTGTGGTGCAAGCGCATCAAGGGCATTTCGCGGAAGGTGCGAGGTGCGGAGCGAGTGCAATGGGGGCATATTGGTGAATTTGATAGGTGGTGGCCAAAGTGCATTGAGGAAAGTGCCAGGTGAAGAGCAAGAGAGGTTGCTAGAATTGATTTGAAATGGGTCCCACCTACGGTTTATAATGTAAATAATGAACCTGCCGGACCGAGCCCCGGCAGGCTCTGAAATCTCGTTTTGAGGCAGGGCCCTGCCGCGGCTCACTAATCTCCCCTGGCAGCCCAGCCACTACATGACAAGGTTTTTTTCTAAATCCTGAATCTCGTGCTCGTGTGTGAGAACTTCAGACTTCAGAAAAAAATAACTTTCATCTATAATGGTGGTACCACTCCTGCGAGGCATCCCTTCAAGTAAGAGATGCCCGTCGGCCGGTGCCACCATTATGGAGAAAAAACATGAGGCCGCTGGAAGCAGAGGCCTTGTTTTATAAACCGAAGCTCCTGCACATTCATGGGAGTTTCAGTCTTCAGGAAAGAGGCCTCAGCTTCCAGCGGCCTCACCATTTCAGCCTTAATGGTGACAGTGCCCCTCCCCAGCTGGCGAGGGATAGCACCACCACTAAGGCTGAATAGGCGAGGCGCTGTCCCCTGACAGGCAAGCCTATAGAAAATAAATGCAGAGATCAGAACCCTCTCCCCTGTGGGGAGTGGGTATTGATAGCTACAAAAGGCTGCCTGGCAGGGGTGCCTGTAGCCCATTGAGCCGGGGGCTGTCAAGGGGCGTGGTATAATGAGCCGGCAGGTGAACCCCCCTCCGTTAGGCCACGCCCCCATGATGACCTGCGGCTCATTTTGCAGTGCCACTTAAGGCACTGCATGGAACACTTACATCCAGCTTGTAGTCAGGTGCCACGGCATTTTAAGTGTTTTTTAGGAATTCCATGGAAATAGCAGGTTGGAAGCTACTTGGTAAGGGTCCCTCCCTGTTGCTCGGCAGATGTAGACTTTGTTCCAGTCTAGGGCTCATATATTGATTGTGCAAGTTCCTTCTTCATTTGCATGTGTGTGTGTAGAGGAAACTCTGCTTTCCTGACAGGTTCCCACGAGATCCGCGAAGGCCTCCTCTGAACCCGTGGGAGAGGATGGATTACTGAGATGGCCGCCACTGGGCTGGCCATCCTTAAGGTAAACGGGGCTCCCCTTCTTGCTGCTCCGTGCATTTGAACATCTCCTTGGTGAGAGCAATTGGCCTTCTCTGGAGTGTTAAGAAACAGCTGAAAACGTATCTTTTCAGATAATCCCCGGGAGAGGCTCGGCGCGTTGCATTTTTTTTAAACTCTTCGCCCCTCCTGCTTCATCAGCGCCCCTATGCCTCCAGTCCACTTTGGTAGCGCGGCGCCTTATAAATAATCGAAAGTAAAGACGGCTAAGGGGCCCTCTTCTCTGAGAGTTTCTAATAGCTCAGAAGTGGTGCGAGGGGTGGAATCTGTGGTATTGACTGACGGGGAGGGGCAGGCCCCTGCAGCCCCCTTGCTGGAACGGTAAGCTGTCCCAGGCTGCAGCGGTGAAGCGCATCTTTGGCGAGAGGAGGGAGCCGCGGTATTTCAGCGGCTGGTGGTAAAGTGCGGCATGGACATCACTCGTGGAGCTTGAAAGCGCGTCACGAGAGGAATAGGAAGCCGGGCTGCGCTCCGCCGATTCGCAGGCCGAGCACGCCTCGAGTGGGTATTTGATCACCAGAAGCCGTCAGTGCTGGGCCCAGCTCCGCGAATCCCAGGCCGCCAAGAAGAAAGGCGCTACTGAAGATATGAGCCGGGAGTAGAAAAGGATTCAAGGCGTGAGGGGTAAATGATATGAACAGTGACAGGGAGCACCAGGCAAAAACGTGCACGACAGATGAGGCAGGGCAATGAGACAGGGGGTAGTGAAAGCGAGCAGAGAGAGAAAGAGAGGCAGAGGTAAAAATGAGAGTGGTCAGAGGGTAAGGGAAAGAGTGGAGAGAGACAGAGAGAAAGAGAGGCAGGGGTAAAAATGAGAGGGGTCAGAGGGAAAGGGAAAGAGTGGAGAGAGAGAGAAAGAGAGGCAGAGGTAAAAATGAGAGTGGTCAGAGGGAAAGGGAAAGAGTGGAGAGAGACAGAGAGAAAGAGAGGCAGGGGTAAAAATGAGAGGGGTCAGAGGGAAAGGGAAAGAGTGGAGAGAGACAGAGAGAAAGAGAGGCAGAGGTAAAAATGAGAGGGATCAGAGGGAAAGGGAAAGAGTGTAGAGAGAGAGAAAGAGAGGCAGAGGTAAAAATGAGAGGTGAGAGAGGGATAGGGAAAGAGTGGAGAGAAGGAGAGAGAAAGAGAAGCAGAGGTAAAAATGAGAGGGGGAGAGGGAAAGGGAAAGAGTGGAGAGAAGGAGAGAGAAAGAGAGGGAGAGGTAAATACAAGAAGGGAGAGAGGGAAAGGGAAAGAGTGGAGAGAGAGAGAGATAGAGAGGCAGAGGTCAAAATGAGAGGGGAGAGAGGGAAAGGGAAAGAGTGGAGAGAGAGAGAGAAAGAGAGGCAGAGGTAAATACAAGAAGGGAGAGAGGGAAAGGGAAAGAGTGGAGAGAGAGAGAGAAAGAGAGGCAGAGGTAAATACAAGAAGGGAGAGAGGGAAAGGGAAAGAGTGGAGAGAGAGAAAGAGAGGCAGAGGTCAAAATGAGAGGGGAGAGAGGGAAAGGGAAAGAGTGGAGAGAAGTGGAGAGAGACAGGTAAACATGGGAGACGAGAGAGGGAAAGGGAAAGAGTGGAGAGAAGTGGAGAGCGACATAGGTAAAAATGAGAGGGGGAGAGGGAAAGGGAAAGAGTGGAGAGAAGTGGAGAGAGACAGGTAAACATGAGAGACGAGAGAGGGAAAGGGAAAGAGTGAAGAGAAGTGGAGAGCGACATAGGTAAAAATGAGAGGGAAGGAAAGGGGAAGAGTGAAGAGAAGTAGAGAGAGAGAAAGAGAGAGAGAAGGGTAAATACGGGAAGGGAGAAAGGAAAGGAAAGAGTGAAGAGAAGTGAAGAGAGGCAGAGGTAAAAATGAGAGGGGAGAGAGGGAAAGAGTGGAGAGAAGTAGAGAGAAAGAGAGAGAGAGAGAGAGAGAGAGAAAGAAAGGCAGAGGTAAACATGAGAGGGGAGAGAGGGAAGGGAAACAGTGGAGAGAGAGAGAAAGAGAGGCAGAGGTGAACATGGGAGGGGAGAGAGGGAAGGGAAAGAGTGGAGAGAAGTAGAGAGAGAGAGAGAGAGAAGGGTAAATACGGGAAGGGAGAAAGGAAAGGAAAGAGTGAAGAGAAGTGAAGAGAGGCAGAGGTAAACATGAGAGGGGAGAGAGGGAAAGAGTGGAGAGAAGTAGAGAGAGAGAGAGAGAGAGAGAGAGAAAGAAAGGCAGAGGTAAACATGAGAGGGGAGAGAGGGAAGGGAAACAGTGGAGAGAGAGAGAAAGAGAGGCAGAGGTAAACATGGGAGGGGAGAGAAGGAAAGGGAAAGAGTGAAGAGAAGTGGAGAGAGGCAGAGGTAAAAATGAGAGGGGAGAGAGGGAAAGAGTGGAGAGAAGTAGAGAGAGAGAGAGAGAGAGAGAGAGAGAAAGAGAGGCAGAGGTAAAAATGAGAGGGGAGAGAGGGAAAGGGAAAGAGTGAAGAGAAGTGGAGAGAGAAATAAAGACAGGTAAAAATGAGAGGAAGGAAGGGGAAAGAGTGAAGAGAAGTGGAGAGTGAGAGAGAGAGAAAGAGAGAGAGGTAAAAACGAGAGGGGAGAGAGGGAAAGAGTGAAGAAAAATGGAGAGAGAGAGGCAGGCAAAGGTGAAAGTGACAGGGGAGAGAGGAAGAGTGAAGAGAAGTGGAGAGAGAAAGAGAGACGGAGGGAGAGAAAGAAGGAAAGGCAGAGAGTGAAGACAAATGGACAGCGAGAGAGACAGGGAGACGGGGTGGTGAAAGCATGAGGGGAAAGAGTGCAGAGAGGGGACAGACAGACAGAGTTAGACACGAAGGTGAAAGCGAGAGGGTAGCAACAAAGAAAGAGGAAGAGTGGGGAGAGGGATAGAGAGACAGGAAGAGGTGAAAACCAAAGGGAAGAGAGAAAGAATGGGGAAGAGTGGAGATAAATGGAGTGAAAGAGAGCGAGAGAGAGAGAAGCAGAACATGACAGAGGGCCTCATCACGTGTTGGGCTGTAGCCCTTAAATGCGGTAGTAACGGTATGACCGCCGCATTTAAGGGCTGTCCCTATCACGAGATGGGCACCAAAAAACAGCTGTTTTACCTCCAGCTTTTTTTCCTGGAGGTGAAAATCCCTATTTTTGGCGGTATTACAGCCGGCTGTATTAGCCCGCATTATTAGCACTGAAAATTCCCCATTGATTCCAATGGACTCAATCAGTAATGGGGATTTACCATTAAGGCCCAACCTGTCATCCGGTGGTAATACCACCGGGCCAGTCGGTGCTAGGGCTATTACAGTCGGCGGTATTACAGCCAGGAATACAGCCCAACTCGTGATGAGGCCAAGAGTATGGAAAAGACATAAGAGGAAAGAGATAGGAAAGTGCAAATGGAGAAAGGAGGGCAACGAGGCGCGAGAGAGCACAAGAGAGATGAGACTGAAGAAAACGTAGAGAGTGAACGAGAGGTGGGTGCAAGGGAGGAGGAGGAAAAAGAGGGAGAGCCAAGAGAGAGTGGAAGGCAGACCAGAGATGGAGTGGAAGGAGTTGATGAAAGAGAGAAACAAATTGCAAAGGGGTGTAGAAGAAATATAAAGAGGGTTTAAAGACAGATAATGAAGAAGAGGGAAAGAAATAGAATGAGAGAGATGCAGATGGGACATAGAAGAGTTAGACCGGTGCGAGATTGACAAGACAGAAAGAAAGGAGAGAAGCAAATGAGAGTGGAAAAGAGGGGAGGAACACAAGGAGGAAGACAGGAGAGAAAGAGTATGGAGGAGTGAAAGGACAGGGAAGGGAGAAACAGAAAGAGGAAATGGGGAGAGACACAGGGAGGGACGAAGAAGAGATGAGGTGGAATAGAGACAGAAATATGGGTCAGGGAAAGAGGCCTCAGATGGACAGAGAAAGGGTGGAAGAGAGGAGAGGGCAGAGAGACAGAAAAGGAGACAGGGAGAGATGGAGATAAGTAGAGGGACGAGAGCGTGAAAACGAAGGACAGGAAACATTGATAGAAGCAAGAAAGGCAAGAGAGGGAGAAGAGAGAGAGACAAGTGGGATATAAAGGAAAGTTCAAGCAGGGAGCGCTAGAGACAAAAGAGATAAAGAGAAGAGGCAGGGCATGGAAAGAGGAAACCGGTATATGCAGCCTCCTCCCAGGCTGCCGCTAGAGACTCCTCCCAGTCCGTTGCTAGAAACTCCTCTCAGGTCGCTGCTAGAGACTCCTCCCAGGCTGCCGCTAGAGCCTCCTCGCAGGCCGCCGCTAGAGCCTCCTCCCATGCCGCTGCTAGAGTCTCCTCCCAGGCCGCTGCTAGAGACTCCTCCCAGGCTGCTGCTAGAGACTCCTCCCAGGCTGTCGCTAGAGCCTTCTCCCAGGCCGCCACTAGAGACTTCTCTGATGCCGCCACTAGAGACTCCTCCCAGGCCACCACTAGAGACTCCTCCCTGGCCTCTGATCCTCTGGCGAGAGCTCGGAAGGTGGCATATTCCAGATCCGCTTCCGGCTATGCGTGTTCACTTGCATAAAGAAATCTTTCTGCAGGTACGAGTGAATAGGCGGGGAAGCCTATCGGACAGGGTCCCTGTTCTTAGAGGCCTACGACAGGGCTGTGTACTTGCCACCTGCCTTTTCAATTTGTACCTGGCGGATTGACTTGAAGCTCTCCTAGCAGAGGGCATGGTCACACCACAAGTAGGTGTCTAATCTATATAGTGGATGTCTTAAGTAGACAATATCATTTTGCTGGATACTACCCAGAGAGGTCTGCAATCTTTAAGAAGAGCCATCGAGAAAAACACCCTTCTGAGCGAATTGAAAATTAACCTGAGTAAAACCACTATTATAAGATTTGCTCCTTGTTCTACAAGTTGCTACGGGTAGAGCTGGGCCATAGGACCGGCCCCGTTAAGGCCCTCGGAGCAGATAACTTACCTGGGGATTGTATTAGAGGTCGTTCAGGTTGGCTAAAAACAGAAGCTAATCAACCAGTAGCACAAATGAGATGGATTAATGCAAAGTATTGTAGATTTACGCTGCTACCCCTAATTGAGTCTTATAAAAACAAAAGTAGTACCCGCGTTGATATGCAACACACTTGCACGTTCTGAATGCTCACAAGGCCTAATAGGACCGCCCCTTTTCCCCGATCATCTGTATATTCTGTTGCCTTTGCCCTGCGGGCGCTTTGAAACACAATGCCTTGATGTGTAAGTACCTAACAAGTGAATAATAAAATACATTTGAAAACATACATTTATGGACAAGAAGTTTTTATTATTTCTGAAAGTGTGAATTGGAGTGTAATTGAATCTAGAGCCTAGAAGAAAGCATTGAACTTACCCAACTCATTACCCATGGTAGCACTAAGGTATGAGTTGGGTACTGCATCTATGAAAGGTTGGGTACACTGGAGTGTCCTGACTTCCTATACAAATATTCCGATGGCTAATGGTGACAGCTTTTACTCTTCTACTAATACTGAACTTCGAAGGATGAACTCTGGTCCTATCATTGCTTTTTAAAATTCGGGCTAATCCTATTTGAAGGTGCAGTGATTGCACAGAGGAAGAACTATGTGAGCATTTACCAACATTAATCAGTGGTCTTTTTAAGTGACGAGATGGAGATGAAAGAGTCAATGCGGAAATAAAAGGTCCATGCAAGCTTGTCTCCCTTGGAGAAGCCCTTGGAAGGACGACCAGAATATTTGGAAAAAATCCCAAACTCTTTTTTTATACAACAGTTTTTACGATTCAGAATGAATTTAGTTTAAACAAATCAAATGATAAAACATAAGAGAAAAGATGAAATCCACTTCAGACCTGTGTTTATTATGCACTGATGGACCCAGGGTTCGGACTCTCAAGCATTTACTGACCAATTGTAATTGTAATGGGTGATTTATAATGCGCTTAATACCCAGAGGTTTCTAAGCGTGGACCCAGGGATCGAACCTGTGTGGTTCGACGAGCGCGTTGCCCCCGAGCTATCCTCCTGAGACAATTTTGATCCTTTGTGGGGAGTGCAGCTAAATACTTTCCCACAATTCATCCCATGTTCGAATTGGATTGCCACAGACACGTGTTGGCTAAGAATAGCAGCAGGAAATGACTAGCCTCACAATCTCCATCATAAAACACTCACATCAATTGAAGCCGACAGTTCTATGTTTATTCACCCACAGTCATTTTTTCGATGGGTTTTTTCAGAATGCCTTTTTACCAAAAAACACATTGAAAGATTTTTTTATTTTTGGGGGTTCCATCCCCCACCCCCACCTCATCTCCTATTAATGTCACACTGTTCCCCACCCCCCACCCTTTATATACCCTTGCCCACAACCCCATATATTTTTTGATGAGTTTTTTTTAAAAAAACATGCCACTGGACCATCTCAATGTCGCCGTCTCTTGAAAACATGTCACTTTTAGGTTGGTGCTACTTATTAGTCTGTCCTTGTGCTTCCTCGCACCATGACGCCTTTGGGTGACTGTGCGCGTTAGAAATGTTGAAAACATAACATAACAGGGGGAAAAACATCGAAAATGACTGTCGATAAATAAACGTTATACCGAAGCTGACATGATCCTATCGAACGTATTTTTAACATAGATGACTGGAATACTCTATCACACTTTTTATCCATGATGCAACCAACATTTCATTATGAAAATCATTTTCATCTTTGAATGTATTAAATCTATTGAATGTATTTTAATATAGATGAGTGGATCAGTGTCAAATACTCTTTTACACACTGAAGTACCGAAATGTCTATTCGTTATTCTTTTAATGTATGTACATTTATACTGTGTATATTTTAATTTATAAATCTTATGTATTATTTTATGTATAAGGTTGCATGATCAACCAATTGACATTAATAAAAGAAAAGCCAAAAAAGGAAAAAGGAAGGGGAAAGGCAAAAGGGGGCGGTATAAGGGATGTAAAAAAATATGAAATCTAAATTAGAGGCAAGAGTAAGAGAAAGAAGAACAGTTATAAAAGAAAACTGAATGAAGGCAAGAGGCCAGAAAGACAAACGAGACCATCAACAGGCAGAAACGAAAGACCAGAAAGAATGGTTACAAAAGAGAAAAGGTGGAATTTTACTGTGGAGAGAAAAAGAACAACAGTTATGAGTTTCATTGAAGACAGAAAGGAAAGGAGGGAGAAAGAGAAAGAATCAAGACAGAAAGTGGGGAGAAAAGGGAAGGTGATAAGAAGAGAGGGGAAGGAGAAAGCAGTGGCTGAAAAACGACTCAGAAAACTGAGAGAAGAGGAGAGAAAATAGAAAAGGAAAGATGGGTGTGTGTGAGAGACAGAGGGGGTAGAGGAGAAATAAGAGGGGGAGAGGAGAAAGCAGTCACTAAGGAAGAACTGAGAGAAGAGGAGAGAAAGCAGAAAAGGCAAAGAGAAATATGTGTGTGTGATAGAGAGGGGGTAGAGGAGAAAGAAGAGAGGAAAGGAGAAAGCAGTGGCTGAAAAACGACTTGGAAGAACTGAGAGAAGAGGAGAGAAAATAGAAAAGGCAAATAGAGATGTGTGAGAGGGAGGGGAGGAGAGGAGGAATAAAAGGGGAAGAGGAGCAAGCAGTGGCTGAAAAAGGAATCAGAAGAACAAAGAAGAGGAGAGAAAATAGAAAAGGCAAAGAGATAGATTTGTGAGAGGGGCTAGGGGAGGAATAAGAGGGGGAGAGGAGAAAGCAGTGGCTGAAAAAGGAATCAGAAGAACTGAGACAAAAGGAGAGAAAATAGAAAAGGCAAAGAGAAAGATTTGTGAGAGAGAGAGAGGGGGTAGAGGAGATTGAAGAGCGGAAAGGAGAAAGCAGTAGCTGAAAAAGGACTCGAAAGAACTGGGAAAAGAAGAGAGAAAAGAGAAAAATAAAAGAGAAAGGTGTGTGTGAGAGAGAGAGAAAGGGGGGTAGAGGAGAAAGAAGAGGGACAAGGAGAAAGCAGTGGCTGAAAAAGGACTCAGAAGAACTGAGAGAAAAGGAGAGAAAACAGAAAAGGCAAAATAGAAAGATGTGAGAGAGGGAAAGAAAGAGGGAGAGGTAGGAAGAGGAGGGGAAACAGAGACAAGTAGGTGCAAGAGCAAAGACAAAACAGAGAAAAACTGACTATTGAAAGAGAAAGAGGTGGAGAAGAAAACACATTGCAGAGATAGATGATGAAAGCATAGGTCAGGGGGAGGGGCTGCATGCTGAATCTGTGACAAATAGACTTCCGGGCACCACTGGTCCAGGGATGAATATCTGATTCTAAACCATCAATCAGCCCCACACCTCTAGCACATCAGAAGGGATCTGAACAGATTGGAAACACGAGCAAATTATAAACCTCCTTGTCCACTTTTTGGTAACGTGGACGGAATGGCAGGCTTATCTGTGCAAGGTCATGGATCGTTGGTTAGTTGCAACACAGCGAGAATACAATTATTACTCAATGATAAAAGGGACTGTCCAGTCAAAGATGCATACAAATATCTACTTTAATATTACTACAACAGACAGTTCTAGCAACACTATGGAATGAAATACAACCCACCCTGTAAAGGAACACAGAGAACAGGCAGTTTCACGAAGACAAGGTGGTGACACATATACCTAAGTCCTACCCATCTCCCTTTCTGTTGTAGATCAAAGTGTCTCTCTGCTTAACTGGGCCCTGTGTGACTCTTGATTAAAGCGTAGGGTTCCCTTGAGGTTTGTGCAGGGAGCAGACTTCCTGTCTCCCCCAAACCACATACTTTTCCCCTGTGAAAGGGGTCAGCTATGCAGGGGTTTGACTATGGTAAATAGTGGACCCAGACATGCATCTCACTGCTTTTCATACAGAGGGGAGGAAACTAGCTTCAAGTTGACACATTGCATACCAAAGGGGTGTTAGCTCCGCCTTTCCTGTTGTCTATTCCGGCAACCAAGCCCCTTCAGGATTGCTGTGATAGGATATGCTATTTTATTTATAGCACAGCCATAAACAAGTGTTTCGAGGTGCCACGAGGCAAGGGAGGGGAACAAGGGAGGACAAGACAACAATTTTACTAGGCCCAGTGACATTGGAATTGTGCAAGTGCAGGGGAGAGGGAAGGGGGAAAGTGAAAGGGGCAGGGGAGGAGTGGAAAGTGCTGAAGACGGGATCAAAACAACAATTAGTGTGGCCAGCAGGTGTCAAGTGCAAGAGTTAACCACAGACAACAGTGTCTAATAAGTGCAGGTAAGCGGACTGTAGGGTTGCAGATACAGACCAAAGGGCGAGTGTTGCCAGGACGCAGTGCAGGTATGCAGCAGGGTGGGCAGGGACCTGGGCCAGAATTCAGAAGGTAGCCAGGTGCCCAGTGCAGTTACAGTCGGAGATCAGCAGGGGAGAGGAAGAGAGAAGGCAGAAGCAAAGAGGAAGGTCTTGAGGTGCTTCCGAAACCAAAGATGGTTCTCCTCAAGTTTCTGAGAGGCAGGGAGGCTGTTCCAGAGGGTGACCCCATCCAATGAAAGAGATATGCCACCAACTTGTTGCTTGGAGAAGCGATTGACCCTGAGCGAGTAGGGAGGTATTTCCGAAGAGAGAGTTGACGGTATTTTGGACCCAGGCCCCAGAAGGCCTTATGGACAATGCAGAGGGTTTTGAACTTAATCCTTGCAGCCCCTGGGAGCCAATGAACAAGTCTCGTAGTCCTGTTCTGGATGAGTTGCAGGGGGCGGAGAGTAGAAGCAGGCAGATTTAAAAAGAGCCTGTTGCAGTAGTCCAGCCTAGAGAGAACCAGTGCTCTAGAGACAGTAAGCTTCTGGGGGAACGTGGGGAAAGGAAGAATGCCTCTGTGGAGCTTCTTGCTTCAATTATCTCTCGTTAGTATGCACTGCCACCAGCCGGAGGACAAAGAAAAGCAGATCCATGGGGCCTTTGATATTTAAATGAGGCTGCCCATGCTGGAGGAAGGTGTGCCTTCCCCATCCTTGAGATGCTTTGATGTATCCAGGGCTGTCACATTCCAGCTGAATATGACAGGGGAAGACAGCGCCTGTAGGCTATGTGTTCCCGGAGTACATGTGACTATGCGTTTTGTGTGGGAAGCAGATGGACTGTGTGTGGAATGGCCTCACACAGTACTCGGAGGTTTGACTCCCATCATTCCTTTTCATTATTAAAAAAATCAAAAAATCCCTGGCGAGTGTACTGTCCCCGTGCGGATGGTTGAATTCCTCACAACTGTACTCTCTAAACATAGTCTTAGGGTCATAACGACCAGCGTGATTCTCAACATTCTACTCCCTAAACAAAGTCTGAGGCTTATAGCACCCAGCTCACTTCCTGGCAATCTAATACAGTGTTAGGGTTATAGCACCCAGCTCACTTCCTGTAATCTAATAGAGTCTCAAGATTACAGAGCCAAACTCACTGTCTGGCAATCTAATACAGTCTTATAGTTATAGCAACAGGCGTACTTATTGGCAATCTAACACAGTCTCAGACTTGTAGCACCCAGCTCACTTCCTGCCAATCTAATTCAGCCACAGGTTAATAGTGCATAGCTTGCTTCTGGGTAATCTAACACAGTCTCACAGTTGTAGCGCCCATCTCACTTCCGGTAATCTAATACAGTCTCAGGCTTACAGAACCAAGCTCTCTTTCTGGCAATCTGATACAGCTGCAGGGTTATAGTACCTATGTCATGTATCGGAAGAAATCTTCAGGGTTAGGACGCCGTAATTGTCCGGCTTCCAAGGCTTCTACGAGACTTGCTTATAATGCCCATAGTTCTCGTAATCGCCGACGAACGGTGGTAACGGTCCCTTTAAGACCTCGTCTGCCGGGAGCTTGGAAGTTGGCATGGAGACAATGGCGTCCTCTCACGTCCTTCGCTTTTCATCATGCACGTTGATGTAACGTGCAATTGATCAGTTGACTACTATTTAAGCCACGCCTGTACCTTTCATCGGCGCTTCTGAATCTCGTATTCTAGCGGCTCACCTTTCCCTCGTATCCTGGTTCCTGTCCTTGTGCTTTGTCTTCCTGTTTCTCGACCTCGGATTGAATTTGGACCTGCCTTGCCTACTCCTTGTACTTCTGCTTCCAGCCCTGTTTATTCAACCTCGGAACGTCCACGGACCTGCTTTGTCTACCCCTTTGTACTTTTGCTGCCTACCCTGTTCATCGACCTCGGAACATCCACGGACCTGCTTGGAACTTACTTCACTGGTACACGGACTAGAGACTGCCTTTTTGTACCATTAGGCGTCCTCGTGCCGTCGGGCTAGTTTTGCTTCCTGGACTTATTTAGCCTGGATATTCCCGTGCACCTTGCGTCCTCCTGGGGTTATTTCGGAGTTCCGAAGATATACACAGGTTAGTGGATGGTTTTTACTTTAAGTTGTTGTCCTATTACGCACCAGTGTGATTGTTGTTCATATCACATTCTCTGGGGGGTCTCGTCAATACACCTGAAGAAGACATCCCGTCCGGGATCCTGTTCCCAGAGGTTCTGGACTCGACATTGGTATTCCATCTTTTCGCTAATCAATTGTTCTGGTTGTTTCATTATACTAACCAGTTCGGTAGATTGACGAGAAGAATTCCTCGGCTACACTACGTGGGCAAGAGCGCAACTGACAACCTAGCTTCCTTCTGGGCAATCTCATATAGCCTCAGCCTTATAGTGCCCAGTTCACTTCTCAACATTGTGCTCTCCAAACACAGTCTCAGGGTTGTAGTGCCCAGTTTGCTTCATGATACTCTAGTCTCTAAGTACAGCCACCGCATTATAGATCCTAGCCTGATTTCTCATAGTCTAATACAGACTTATGGTTATAATGCCCAGCTCGATTACACAGCAATCTAACCAAGTCTCCCGGTTACAGTGCCAGCTAGCATCGTGGCAATCTAATGTGGTCTCATACAGTCTTATTACACCCAGCCCACTTCTTTACACTTCACTCTCTAAACACATTCACAGGGTTATGGTGCCCAGCACCCTTCCTTGCAATCCAATGCAGTCTCAGGGTTATACCGCTCAGCTCGCTTCTTGGCAATCTAACAAACCCCAAGCGGAAAGGCACCCAACTTGTTTCTTGGCAATCTCAACATTGTCCCAGCATTATAGTGGCCAGAGTGTTTCCTAATACAGTCTCAGGGTTATTATTCCCAGCTTTCTCCTTGACAGTCTAAAACAGCTCCAGTGTTATAGCGCCCAGCTCGATTCTTGGCAATCTAGCACAGTCCCTTGGCTGTAGTGCCAAGCTGGTTTCGTGTGGCAAACTGTAAAGAAGTCACAATGGATCCATGATTATAAATATATTGTTTCTTTAGCTTCCTTATTCATATAATTCAAATAACAAGTCAGCCATGTTAAGTAAAGTTTTGTTGTAATGATTTGATATTTGTAAATGTTCTCTATTAATACAAAATGTCAACACATGTTTCGGTCTAGAGAGCATAGTGCTTCTTCAGGTCAGGTTATTGCGTAATGTACTACAAACAAATACTAAAGAACGGAAAGAAGCGAAAACACAAATTCTTAATAAGAAGTGGTCAATTTAATCATGCATATCAGGAAGTAATGACCAAACTTCAAAAGTGATTAAATATTGCTGCTGTTGCAAGGTTATATTGTGAACAAACTCAGTAAAGTTCCGAATAGAGAAAAGGTACAGAAATAAGGGAAACCAAATAGCCAGAATTTGGTATGTTGGTGCTTTGTGTGCCTAGTGTCAAGGTGCAGATACTCACATATTGAATACAATGGTACGCCACATGAAGGACTATTGCACAAATTAAGATGCAAAAGAAAATGTACATTATCTATTCATGGACCCATTGCGAGCTCTTTACAGTTTGGATTTGTGAATTTTTGCATATATACAGATGCTCACCAAGACATGCACTGGAAATGACCGGCCATGAAAGGCACGTGTTTTTCACTCCTTTCAGCAACAAGATACCTCTATGTGGCATGTGCATCCACAGGACAGCCTTTCAACCTTACCAGCAAGCGTAAGCTCTTCCTCTATACCTGTTTTAACTTATAATTTAGTTCAACCCTGTTAGCTGAACAACCCTCTTGATGCCTTTTTGCGCCCTGATACCCTCGGGTCTGGCGCGCATTATAAATATTAAAACAAACAAACAAACTTGAGGTACCCAGAGAGAGAGCTGAGGGTGGATGTGGCAGGTGCAGGTGTATCCCGCAGGTTACAGTTTTGCGATCCCATTCAGACAGACTCAGACTTTCATCCTTTTGAGACCAATGTGAATAGTCATTGTGGGCATTATAACTTCTGTTGTTTACAGCACCACGAAGTGTGGAAGACAGTGGCAGCAGGGAAAAGAAAAAGCTATGATTATTATGCCCATCGTGCGCGTTCCACACTCAGGCCTACACACCGGATAAGCTTCGAAGCGACTTTGCGAATACTGTTCCTACGAACATGTGCCCTTACATCTCCTTTCCTGCTTGTGAAGCCGCTGTCTCCCGTGACGCTAACATGGTGTGAATAATGCATACCTCAGCTTTCATTTCCCCGCTACTTTTTATTAAAAGGTCTCTTTTCCGGTCAGCTCTATAGATTACACGTTGAATTGCTTCGTCGCAAGCTCCCTCGTCACCCCGGGGTACGTGCTAAGTGACGCGGAACCCCGAAGACAAGAGCGACGCTAACAGACAGCAGGAAGGGCGGCGGTAATGATATCCTGTCATGGCTGGGACGGCGCAATACGCCACGGCAGGCCAGGCGTGCATTAAAGCCATATGAGTACACGCCTCAGGTGTGCTCTGAAGGCAGAAGCATCCAGCTACCTGAGACTATGTCACCTCCCCGCCCCAGACAGCTCAGTGGATTAATGACCTGGCTGCCTATAGGACCTGATTCACAGAGGGTTTTCCTATGGGATTGCGCCATTAACGCTTCTGTGAATTAGGCCTATGCATGTATTGCATCACATAACAGCTCCAATTGATGGGGCGAGTTCAGCTTAGGAGTTCCAGAGCGGGAGCCCCGAATAAAGCATCATTGTAAAAAAGTTCCAGTAACTGTGGATATCATACAGTACAGTGTCCAGTAACTGTGGATATCATACAGTACAGTGTCATTTATTATAATTATGGTATTTATTGAGGGCGCAACTAGTGCCAAGACTCAACAGAGCGCTTTACAGAGGTTTACACCAGTACCAATGCATAATGGAGCGCTTTACAGAGGTTTACACCAGTACCATTGCATAATGGAGCACTTTACAGAGGTGTACAGCAATTCAGATACCTAACAGAGCACTTTAGATAGGTGTACAGCAATAAAGATGCATAATGGAGCGCTTTACAGAGGTGTACAACATTACAGATGCATAACAGGGCGCTTTAAAGAGGCATACAACAGTACAGATGAATAATGGAGTGCTTTACAGAGGTGTACAACATTACAGATGCATAATGGGGCACTTTACAGAGGTGTACAACATTACAGGTGCATAATGGAGCACTTTATCGCAGTGTACAGCAATATATATGCATAATGGAGCACTTTACAGAGGTATACAACAATACAGATGCATAACAGAGCACTTTACAGAGGTATACAACAATACAGATGCATAATGGAGCCCTTTACAGAGGTGTAAAACAATACAAACACGTAACAGATCACTTTACAGAGGTATACAACAATATAGATACATAACCGAGTGCTTTACAGAGGTGTACAACATTACATATGCATAACGGGTCACTTTACAGAGGTGTACAGCATTACAGATGAATAACGGAGCACTTTATAAAGGTGTACAGCAATACAGATACATAACGAAGCACGTTACAGAGATGTACAGCAATACCGATGCAAAACGGAGCGCTTTACAGAGGTGTACAACATTACAGATGCATAATGGAGCACTTTACAGAGGTGTATAACATCACAGATGCATAACAGAGTGCTTTACAGAAGTGTACAATAGTAAAGATGCATAATGGAGCACTTTACAGAGGTCAACAACAATACAGATAAATAATGGAGCTATTTTCAGAGGTGTACACCAAAACAGGTACATAACGGAGTGCATTACAGAGGTGTACAGCAAAACAGATACATAACGGAGCGCTTAACAGAGGTGTACAGCAAAACAGATACATAACAGAGCACATTACAGTGGTGTACAACATTACAGGTGCATAATGGAGCACTTTACAGAGGTATACAACAATACAAATATATAACGGATTGCTTTACAGATGTGTGCAACATTACAGTTGCATAATGGAGCGCTTTACAGAGGTGCACAACATTACAGATGCATAACAGAGCGCTTTACAGAGGTGTACAACATTACAGATGCATAATGGAGCACTTTACAGAGGTGCACAACTTTACAGATGCATAACAGAGCGCTTTAAAGGTGTACAACATTACAGATGCATAACGGAGCGGTTTACAGATGTGCACATTACAGATGCATAACAGAGCACTTTACAGAGGTGCAGAACATTACAGATGTATAACGGAGCGCTTTACAGAGGTAAAAATAGCACAGATATAAAGCTGAGCGTAGGATATGCAGGGGACAGCGGAGAGGTACATCTGTACTGGGTGGCGCGGAGCAGAGGGGGTCGTATAGCGAGTCAGGTAGCGATAGCTAAACCGTGTGTGTTCACATTATTTTCATTTACGAATGGAATAAGAACTAGCTATGTTTTAAGGGCTTGGTGGCAGCAGAAACTTGACAAATGCGGAACGCTTAGGAAACGATGCCTTTTCATAAATTGCTACCTGCTGGAGAAACCAGGGGCATGCGCTTTTCATTGAGTGAGAATGTATGTCGTGGTACGTTCCTCCACCAGCCAGTTCCTGCTTCCGTCAGTGCCAAATGGAAATCTGATATGAGAATAGAGGCACTGGGGCAGAAGTGTAGTGCCACCCAGCATGGCAGTGTTACTGATGTCATTGGAAAGTACCGTTAGACGGGCAGCAAGGTGACATCCGGCATTGGATGAAGGTTAGATCATGCTAGCAGCTAGCTGGCATATCTTACCCCAATAGCAGTGCTAGAAGTGTACCAAGAAAAGTAGTGGAACTGTGACCCGGGCGGGTAGCAACGCACAGCACAATTTTCAAGGGTTGCAGCCATGCTGCTTGACTGTCAATTAAATTGGAACAGATTTCAGTTTAGCTGTAACTGCCATCGGGTAGTAAAGTGGAGAAAAGTGTTCTAACTTCCCAGAGAACAGTTCCGTAATGTTGAAAAAAGTAGTGGAACTGTTAACAATATATGTATAAAAGTAGTGGAACTCCGCTCCCGAGCGTTCCCGCGCACTTCGACCACTGCCCAAAAGTCCCATTGATATGATGATATGTCTCCAGTCAAGAGGGCTTTGTGATTGGTTGGCTTGTCTGTAAGGTCCATCCCAGCATACTATATAGAAAGCCCTCCGAAACATGTAGTTAGTTGAAGCTGCATGTCTATGCGTTGTGTATGTAAACCGCACTATGAAGCCAGCGGTCACTGCACATCAAGGGGGTACAGCCGAACAACATGAACACAAATAGAATGGCACAGTGCCAAAGATACCTTCATAAGGGCATGGTGTGAGAGGATACAGGGCTGACAGACTGGGACACATGTTACAGAACTGTGGGGGGACTTAGTTTCCATTCCTGAATGGTCTGCAGTAGTTCTGCCAGTGCTGGGAGGCTTTCACCTTTAATTGAGATCCAGGACAGTTGGCCCCACGTTAGGTAAGTCTTTGAGGAGTCAGCCCTGACTAGTTGCCGAGGCTCCAGCGAGTCCCTTCTGCGCACCCAGGCTGTCTGCCCAATGACAGCCTTTATAAACCTGAAGCTGTCTGGACATGCAGTGGCGTCTCTCGGCATCCCCTGGAGTGGCACCCACTAGGAGTCCCTTAAAGATGAGTGTCATAAATAACATATCACATCATATCATATCATGACTGAGACTGCCTAGTCACCCCTTATTAAGCACCTTGATCAACCACTGTTTGGGATACAAGTGTCTCTTCAGGGTATCTTTGTCTCTCAAACCTGCTCTTGCCTAAATACTTTTCTATGCACTTAGGACACTGCTCCTTTGGCAAAGAACGGTGTTAGGCAGAATTCACATTTATGGCTAATTTCCCTCACCTAGTGAGTCCACCAGCAGCTTTGCTGGACTTCTGGAGTTAATTTCTTTCCACTTGGTAAGAGTGAGAGCTTTTCCCCCACTCTTACCTGGGTTTTGCTATGTGTTTCTATCTGTTTTTGTGATTGTGGACTCTGAAGTACACCACTTCAGTAGCCCCCTTCTTTTTGTGTGTCACCCAGCACCTTCAGTGCCATGGCACAGGGTTGTCTTTGAGACTTCCCTCGACTCCATTTCTGAGGCGACTACTGTCCCCCAGAAAAGGGTAAAGTTACCATTAACTTTACTTAGTCAATCTACCACAGATCCAGTACACCCCATCTTCCATGGAGTACTGGAAAGGGTTAACTCGTATTCCTTTTTATCTGTACCTCCTAGAGCATTGTTTCGCTCTTTTAACATTTAGACTTGGCTGGTGGCAGTGGTATCTACCCTAACTTTTCTACCGTGATTATATTAGATAAACGTGATACTGTTCTTGGCTATTATATTAGCCTCAAACATAAACCCGCTTGACCAAATCGTCTTTCTCTTGGCTCCGGTTGGGTTTATTCACCATTTCTTTTTGTTAAAGTCCTTCTTGTGGTTTACTTTGCGCGGCAAACTAGGTTCTTCTTCTTTGTTCACTGTCTTTTGGCGGGCTTCTGCCCAGAAGCCCCCCTCAAGCGCCTGGGTGTCTAGGTGGGCTGAATGTGAGGGAGGGGTGTAGTCACCCCCTGCACAGGGTATTTAGGAAACTCAAGTCACACTTTGTCATGATTGGCCAGGGTAGTTTTCCGGGCTGGGCCAGGCTTCGTGAATGGGGGTTTTTCGCACAAAAGGCAGGTGTCTTGGGCTAGAAGTCAGAGAGTTGCCACTGGAACTACAAGGAACTGAGAGAAGCGGAGAGAACGACAGCTGCTGCAACTACCCCTTCCCGGTGAAGCCCTGATGCAGTCCTGAGCTATCTGCCCTTCAACGACTCAGAGAAGATCCAGTCCGGAGTCTTCTTCCCTTGAGCTTTGTGGGGATAACCAGCTCATCTTCCACAGCCAGAGGATCCTCTTCCGTGGTCAAAATCGCTACACACTGCTGTGGTGGTCCGGATAGCCACCTGAAGAGCCTCTCCTGTTTTTAAGGAGCGCACCTTTTATTCCATGTCGCTGCTGCCGGCTTCATCCCTGTGTGGTGCAGACCCCCTTCAGATGTCCTCCTTCACAACGAAGCTCCAGGAATCGTGGGTCTGCGGGAAACCAACAGGAACAACTGCCAGGGCACCAGCTGCACCATTGGAACAAGGTACTGTGTTCTGTTGAGGAAACTGGGTGAATCCCTTTCTTCTTCATTTCCAAGGCTTGCCCTTGTCTTCCCTCCTTCTTATAACTTTTGCTTCAGAACATTGACAATATCAAAGTACTTTTGGCTGCGTTGAATCGTGAAGTGTCGGACCGTGTGATCTTCGGCAACTGGCCCCGGTGTCTTTCGAACCTGGCTCCGGCCCTTTGACTTTTGAACTCCTGTCTCTGAGTGTTTCTTGATTTTGCCTGCCTAACCAGAATATTGCCTGTGATTTTTGCTTCCAACTCCCTCTGGGTAGCTCAGGTGCTAAGTGTGTTTTTGCCCCGGTAGCATTTCATGTCCCGGATACGTGTTTGTTTAGTAGACCGAACTGTCAAAAAGTAATCACAATCGTATTTGCGATAACGTGTTTTATGCCTAACACCGCTTCATTCCAACACAGAGTACTTACCTTGAGACTTACTGTACAAAGTGAATTGGTTAGTTGTAGTATATTTAACGTGTGGTTTTTATTGAAGTTTAATAGAAGTGTTTATAACGAATGGTTTAAAAATAAATGTACTTATATTTTTCTACCTGAAACCTTGAGTCAGTGGGCCTCATTACGACCCTGCCGCTAAGTGGTCAACAGCGCCGTAAAAGGCTGCAGCGCCGTTAACCACTTAGCGCCTTACTACGAGGTCCCTTTGCAGGACCCGACCTGAAAGGCTGGTCTGGACCAGACGTTAAAGTAGGGACCCTCAAAGGGACCTCGCAGGCAATTATGGTACCGCAATTTGCGGTACCGTAATTGCCGCCTTCCCCATTCCCATTGAGGCCTATGGGGCAAAAATGGGAATGGGGAAGGGCAATGGGGAAATGGGGAAATGGGGAAATACCGCCCCGCCAACCTTGGAATGGGGCGGTATTTCCCCATTTCACCATGGCGGACTCGTTACAACACCGGCACCAACCATGGTGCTAATAGCGCCATGGTTTAGTGCCGGTGTTGTAATGAGGGCCAGTGTCTGCTTGAGTCACAGTAATTCTGGTCCCTTTGTGTAACTCCAATAAATCTGCATGCAAACCCCTGTAAACCCCTGTAAACTGTTCCTGCACCCCGCTACACTTTGTGCGCGGACCCCTACATCAGATCGGAACTATACATGCGTGCACGCACCCCTATATCCGACACCCAATCTTACCTCTGCATGGTGATTCCATGTGCAAGTGTCTGTACGCCTGCCTTCAGGTGACGGATTGCATGAGGGCTTTGTGTGGCCATTTCCCCGCCGAGAGGTTGTGCGCTTGGATCCATGAATGCGTATCGTTCCACGCAATAGTGGGCATGTGATGGACTGCCTGTGGGCCGTCCCTTGTAATACATTTTCCCTTGTTCTTCCTCATTTTTCATGTTCCGCTCCTTAAACTGCCCTCTGCGCAAGCCACACCCATGCTCTGTGTAGTGTCTCACGCAAGGCACTCGGCCTCTCACAATGACACACTGAGCCTGCGCGAAGTCCACGCAAAGTACGAAAAAATCACTTCCATGAATCAACAAAGGAAATTTCGCACATAGTTTGGCACGCAAAGTCTAGAATTTCCGTGCAGATAATTCAATAAATCAGGCCCTTAATGTGTACCTTAGGAGAATGGAGCCTCAAGTTCAAGAGCTGTTCTCCTGGTCACACCTCACCTCTCCTTTCAGTGTGTACCAGGCACCCTGCCATATCGACGTGGATGTTAGCACCTGGGAAGAGGGCATAGGACTAATGACACTGGTGGTTGCCCATGGGGGATACTTCCCAGGCCGCAGCAAACACAGTTACATTGCTTGCGTTGTCATTGGTGTAGTACAGTGGGGGAGGGGTCCATGGAAATTAAACCTCTGCGGGTCATTCTGTAAAATGGCAAAAGGCCAGGCTGGAACCCGAGGCACCAAGCCTGAGACAGGAGCTATAAGTGACATTTTCCATAGTGTGATGCACTGTCACTTTTCTCACAGACGATGCCTGGTTGCCCTGGAGATCTGAGGCCCGCCAGCCAAGGTGAGGCAAGGTGATCAGATGCATCAGTGTGTAGAGCAGCCATTGTGTGGGTTCCTGGGGTATGAAATGTGTGAATGTTCGTGTTTCTGAATCCTCACTTTGCTCTTGACAGCGCATGACAATTCAGATTTGTTTCACCTGGCTGCTCTTGCGAGTCCCTTTGCCTATGCTCTGTGAATATCTGGGTACGAGACCACGCCGGCTCCCACAACTCGACCTGGACTCCCTTGAAGATCCGAAATCTCTGGATTTACTAAAGACTTGTTAGGGCCGTATCCTTGTTTAGAGTGTTTAGAGTGCTTATGAGGTGTAATTCAGGGGCTTTTCTTCAATTTGTGTTTTAGACATATTTTGCTTGCTATTATTTTAGGAGCAGGTACACCATCACTATTGTCATGTTTTGTTTATTCATATTTATACTTAAGAAGTATTTTGTGTAATATTTCAATGTGAATACATTGCTTTCATAATAACCTGTTATGGCCTTATTTATGCATGGAAAGTGCATTTATCTGCAGTGCTGTAGTCGACCCAGCTCACCTGCCTTCCACAGACTACAGCCTGAGAGTTCATCCTCGCTACCAAATGTTGAGTTAGATGCTCCTGTAAACCAGCTGTTTGACAATATATTAAGAGTTGTGCATCCTAAAGCATCAGTGACCTTCGGGGGGCACCTTTAGACCTCCTGAAATCTCCCCAGAGTTTATATACCAAACCCAAGTCTCACACAGGCCAACAAAGTAGCACTGAGTTATTTACAGCTCTAAAAAGATTCAAAGGGGTCAACATGGACTACCTCAAACACATGATTTCATTGTAGGATCACAGTTCGTAATTCCAAAGTAAAGGGTTTTAAAAATGTTTTATTGTTTTAACAGCAGACTTTCAATTTAAAAACAACCTACAGTTATATGATTCCAAGAACTCTACATGGACCAGCAGAACATCGAAACATGCGTGAATAGAAATGTATTTTTCTATTATTAACATATGGGTGCAAACAAAACACATAGGTGTATCAGAGTGCCATAAAATAATATAAAAGCAATATAAAGACGAGTCTGAAAAAAGACAGAGAAAGTGCAAAAAGAGCTTCACATTACAGTACAAGAAGGCGGACACTAGACATGTATGCTATCATTTAACTCTAGCATGGTGCTGTATGCAGGTAAAAAGAAACCTTTTAAAAATACTTAAAAATCACGTTTTGAAAAAATACAAAATAACTGAACCAAACATGAAGAATGTGACATTTCTGGAGCTGTATTGTAAGGGCAGGTGTGGGGTTGGTGGGTGTTGCAAAGACAGCAGAAGATATGGGGTTTTCCCACTTTCCAAAAATACCATGGAGCCCACAACTCGGAGTACTGACCTACTGTTAAAAGATGCCAGCCCAATCGATGGCTGCCCACACCCTGTGCAGAGCGCCGCCACCGCTGCACTAGAGTTAGCATTTAAAATGGCCCGAAGTGCATTGCGCGCGTCTGCACCATTTCTGATATCATTAAAATTCCTCTGCTGTTCTATGCACGATTTGGGCTTAATTTCCCGGTGTCCGCCAGATCCCTTTCCGTCCACATTCCATTGGCCGTAAAAACTCAAATTTCCCCAGGTGATGGAGTTATAATGCTGCCAGCTTAATTTATATTGTTTTAATGTAATGAGGGACGTCCGAGGCAGTCCTCAGACCACATCTGATCTACATGCTCTGAGAGAATCAAGCGCAAACCGTACAGGCATTGATTTGTCGGGATTGTGCTTGCACTCTACGTTCATACATTCTCGCTTTAAGAAGGTGCCGTTAGAGTCTGACAATTGTATCAAAGGCATTCCTGGATCTAGTAGATTACCTGTCTGAAACCAAGCCATGGAATTATTTGCGCGTAAAACCGTGAACTTGCGCGCCGAACTGCGTGCAAAGCACTGCTCGTCGATTCATGTAACCGACTATGTGGGACTTTTCTGGGACTTGAGTAGATTTCATGTAGGCTCAGCACGGCTCCGCAAGCAGCCGAGTGCCTTACGTGAGACTCCACGCAGGGGGTGGGCATGGCCTGCGTAGGGGCTGGAATAGGGGATGGAACATGCACATTTGGGAAGAACAAGCCAGAAAGTGGACGTTACGGAGGACAGACCGCATGTAGTCCATAGCACGAAAAAGGGGCACAACAAAGCGTATTCATGGATGCGACCGCGCAACCACTCACCTGCGAAATGCCCACACAGTTCCATCGAAATCTCCACCACCCGGAAGCAGGCGCATGGAATGGCACAGAGGAATCGCAACTTTGGAGGTGAGTTTGCATGTCGGATTTAGGGGTGCATGCACGCAGACAGAGTCCTGATCGGAGTTAGGGTTACACGTATGCTGCATAGCGGTGTGCAGGAACGGTTTACCGGGGTTTGCACACACATTTTCCAGAGTGATATCCTAATTACGATAAACTTTATGCAAGTTGTTGGGGTGCCGGTGCCAGTTGCTGGGGACCCTAGGCAGGGTCCCCGAGGTTCAGGCATGCTTGCACCGTTTACAGGGTGCATATATGCGCATCTGGGGAGCACGCAAATGCAGCTGTTTCTGGCTGTTTTGGATTTGCATGGGGGCATGTCGGGGGCGTTCTGGCCGTGACTTGCGTATACAGTTAATTTGCGCAGCAAATTCCATGAGTACAAAAGGGCATGCATTAGCTATTCTGCATGCAGTCTCGCACAGTGTCGTTCTCGATGCGTGGCCTTTGCGAGTATTATGCACACTTTTCCATGAATCAGGCCTTAAATCTCTAGTGAAATTGATCAGGGCTATGAACTAAGTATCATTTGAGTTGCATAATTATACAACCTAGCATTAAATAACCAAGGGACAATTCACTCTGTGGTTCGCGCTGCATGAATCTTCAATATTATGATCAATCGATTCCGCAATCTTGGAGAAAGATGAAAGGATCTACTATATTTGTGGGATTGGGCAAAACACGGAACCTTACTCTACCTATCCACGGTTTATAATCTCAGAGACCTGATGTCCTGCGAAATTGAATATTGTTCTTCGTCAGTGTCAATGTTGTAGTGGAGTTTGTTTTTTCTTGGTGACAGGAAAGATAGAATCCAGTATGTCTCTCGCTAATTCCTCTTGTGCATATAGCAATGCCTGTCCGCTAGGATATCACCGGGCCGCTATGGCATCACCAGCCCGCTACGCCATCACCGCCCGCTCCACTCAGCAGCACACAATCTACTCTTGACTGTCCCAACCTTCTGACTAGTTGGACGCTGGGATAGGTGCCTCGCTGGCCAAGGGCCTCTTGCACCATCAACCACTCACCATTTGGATGCTCCTCACATGAATAACCGCTAGGAAGGCCCGAGGAGTGATTGCCTACATTAACTTTCTTCTAAAATTGTCTCTGCTCTTTCAAGGTGGGGTCTGTGACAGACCCCCCCTACCCGGGCACACCGGGTGGGATGATGACAGGGGCTGCGTACCTCCACGCCGGGCATAATACTGAGCCCGTAAGCAGTGTTTTAGGGTGGTGGGGTGTCATCCGGATCAACCCATCACTCCTCCTGTTTGTGTCACAGGACTGCCACACTGTGCCTTTGCTTAGCCAATCCCATTAAGGGATGGCCCAGCGCACTCTTTGCAGTGCTGCTTCAATACCCGCTATGTTCACCTCTCATCTGTTGATCTGCCCGAATAAAAATGAACATCATAAGACTCACTTATGCTAATGCGACCACCTGCGGAGGATTTAAAAAAAGAAAAGTTGCGTCGGGAATCCTTGAAAAAGAAAGAACACAATCAGAGTAAAGGACCCTTGCGTCTGCCCATTCGAAGGATCCTTTACTCGAAAACATAAGAGAACTGTCACCAGCATGAGCAGAGCACCGTGAGAGGGACAACGGTAACAATCCTCGACGGGTTTAGAGGCTCGCCCCTCTGCACCCGTTCACTGCCACTGCCCGGGCATGCACTGAGGCACTTCCCTGACAAGCTGGTCCCCAGTCGCTGCGGCAGGTCCCGGGCACTGTAAATACCGGCACTCCCCACAGCGGGGAGCACCCAACGTTACAGCCCTTCCAGGCTGGCAAACATTTAATTTAACGGAGCCCCCCCCTGACAGGTGGCCCACCAACACTCCCTGGGCCACACCTGGCAGGCGTGGCCCCAGTGGAGGAGAGTTGCATCTGATTGCTGGGCTGCAACTTGCATATGCAGGGCAGCCCAAGTAAAGACTTTGGGGCCCCCAGACACTGCTGCTGCTGTTGCCTGCCAGAGAACCCTCACAAGAGAGCTCAAGACGCAAGGACCTTGAGACAGTCCTGACCAGGCTGTCTCCAAAGTAAGGCGTGTTTATATATAGTTTTGTGTACAGTGCACTTTATTCAATTTGTATATATTGTTTAAGATTTAAAAGAACTCTTTTTATATGCTGCTTAGGTTTCAGTTATCTGTATATATTGTCTTGTGATTTCCCTTTTTTAAAATAAAACTCTCAAACATCCTGCTAGTGTACCGGAAGAGAAAATTATAAATAAACATACAACAGCTAAAAGAACTGTAAACCAACATTCCTTTGCCCGCCTTTCCTTTTGTGTGCGAGTTATTTTAACCTAGAGTTGTTTTTCCCTACGGGCATTTGGGAGAAATCCTGCCCTAATCTTTGTCTTTTCCCCCCTTCCCCACATCACAGCGGGGCTCACCAGGGTCATCTTGGGCCCAGGTAAGCGCGGCTGAAGACAGGTAAGAAGCGGGTCAAGTATTCAGTAAAGGTATATGATCAACACCTGTTTCTCTTTAAGGTGCTTGGTATGATGCCCACCACACTAAAGGCATTCTGGCGTCTAGTTCAGCCACATACAGAGTAGAGCTGACGCCACAGCAGCTTCATGGTGGAGCACTGCACAAGTACGCACTGCCCAGCCTCATGCAAACTGTGCATGTCTAATCCAAGATGGAGGACAAACATTATGAGAGGTCAGTCTGCAATAAACCGCCGCCCTACGGGCCCACATTGTCATATGGTGTGCGCAACCAAATAATTCTATTGAACCAATCCCAATCTGAGTCCTGAATTACCCACAGGAGCATTGGCTAACAATAAGGACGGTAAAGCAGGAGAAACAAGGACTCAATAAAACCCATTATACCCTTAGCAGCAGTCTGGCTCTTAGGAGTTGGCAGGAGCGGCGTGGAAAAGAGAGGTAGTGGCAGAAAGGAGGTGGAAGGAGTGTGGGGGCAGAATGCTGTCTGGAGGAAGCGAGAAGGTGGAAAGAGAATAATGAGGACGGTTGAATGAAAGCTGTTTGGAGGAGGCGAGAAGGTGAAAAGAGAATAATGAGGACGGTTAGATGAAGAGGCGAGAAGGTGGAAAGAGAGTAATGGGGACGGTTGGAGGGAAGCTGTTTGGAGGAGGCGAGAAGGTGGAAAGAGAGTAATGGGTTCGGTTGGATGGAAGCTGTTTGGAGGAGGTGAGGAGGTGGAAAGAGAATATTGAGAACGGTTGAATGGAAGCTGTTTGGAGGAGGTGAGGAGGTGGAAAGAGAATAATGAGGACGGTTGGATGGAAGCTGTTTGGAGGAGGCTAGTGGAGATTGTGAAGAGGTTGTAGGAAGGAGCTGTGAGGGTTCTGCTTGAGAGAACATTGAGGAGGAGGTTGTCAGTAGCTGGGTTGAGGGAGATGGCAGGAGTTGTGAGGGGAAGGTTGGAAATCACTTTAAGGAGGAAGGAGGAGAGAACATCAAGAAGGCGGTTGGGAGGATCATTACCCAAGAGCCTGGAGGTTGTCCCAAGAATGTGAAGGAGGAGACACAACAAAGTGCAGGGGAGTTGTTTGAGGGTTGCTTTTTGAAACAACTCCATTGAGAATTATCGAGGAGGAAGGCATGGTCGTGCTTTTGGGGAATAGACGTATGGCCCCTGGAGAGTGTGGTAGAGAAGGGGAAACCCTGGTGGAAGTCCTAGGCTTTTGCCAACTCACTCCAAGCCCCAGCTCAGAAGGGCCACGTTTGGAAATCCCTCCATTAGAGCGACACGTGTGTACCTCCCTAAAGCTGTGTCTGGGTGGCTTCTGTCCCCAGAGGTCTACTGGGGAACGGCTCGGCAGCAGGCTAGCGGGTAGCCTCGCTCCGTCTGCAGTCTTGAACCTATTGCCCCTGCCTCGGTTGTCAGGACAGAGTGAAACAGGGCTGGCCCACATTGTTGTGGGTCTCGGACATTCCTACTGGCCTCTCCATCGTGGAGATTGTGATATATCGTGTCACTCTATGAATGCCAAGCTTGGTTAGAGTTGTGCAAGGTCTATTTTGAGCGAAGGCTGCTCTCTTTCTGCGTTCTCCATTTTTAATGATGTATTGAGGCCGAGCCGCGACTGCTCTCCTTTCAGGCTTTTCAGCTTCTTCTGATGACCGATAATTCTGTAATTAATTTCTCGCTTTCCGGTTTCGATTAGAGTCTGATATTTCTTGTACTTTCTCATCGTTGAAACTATTTTGCATATCTCTTTGTCAAATGTTCTCTGTCCGACTCTCCCGCATAACATCATGGCCTCTGAACGCTACTCTACTGGCACGGGGTAATGCGCTTTTAATGGTATTAACTTCTCTGTGGAGTCAGACATGCTGAAAACCGTATAGGGGCCTTGTGAGTAGCCGATTATATACATATTATTAGAAAGGCAGCTTATCGGTTTGTGCACCCGCTGCGGTGATCGGTGTACTCTATAACAGTCACAGAGGCAAAGGCCAGCTCAGCCTTTCATCTTTCACCAGCTGATGCGATTAATACTATCAAGCTGCGAGCTTTCATTCTAAATACACATTTCAGTTGGTGGCGAGGGTACTAATGTTCAACACCACAACATCATTTGGCAGTGAGGATCAGGGGTCAAATTAAGGTTGATTTCTGGGATACTCAGCTGGCCCATTCCTCTAATCGTGCCTCATCCTTGTGGGGTTAGCTGACGGGGATGAGGGGGTGTTGTGTGGAAGATTTTGGGGGGCATGGAATGCCTGGTTCCTGATGGAGCCAGGCGTTTCTTTGGGGTGCCAATCTCTGCTGGCAGATTTAAATTGGGCTGTGTTTGCAGTGAAGGCTTCTGGGGCTTAGGGCAACGCTCTGCCCGTGGCGCCGGTGATGGGGACGCGAGCTGAGAGTGGGGGGCTGTTGTGCCTGGGAGAGATACCTGTTGGGGTGACATGAATGTGAGGGATAGAAAGCGACATTGTTCCTGGGCGGTAAGTAGCCACATGGGCCATAGGCCAGTGAGTGGAGTTGGTGGCGGCTGCTATGTTGGGTGGGGGCGTGCAAGCATTATGAGTGTGGTGGCGCTCCTGTGTGGGGAGGATGTGGTGGGGTTTCTCCACAGTCTGTGTAAGGGATGTGGGGGACCTCTCCACAGTCAGTGTATAGGATGTGGTGGGTACTGTGGAGGACATGTGGTGAGTACTCCCCACAGTCTGTGGAGGGGATGTGGGGGAACTCTCCTCAGTTTGTGGACGGGATGTTGTGGGAACTCTCCACAGTCTGTGGAGGGGATGTTGTGGGTACTCTTGAGGGGATGTTGTGGGAACTCTTCACAGTCTGTGGAGGGGATGTGGTGTTTACTCTCCACAGTCTGTGCAGGTAATGTTGTGGGAACTCTCCACAGTCTGTGGAGGGTATGTGGTGGGTACTGTTGAGGGGATGCTGTGGTAACTCTCCACAGTCTGTGGCGGGGATGTTGTGGGTACTCTTGAGGGGATGTTGTGGGAACTCTTCACAGTCTGTGGAGGGGATGTGGTGTTTACTCTCCACAGTCTGTGCAGGGGATGTTGTGGGAACTCTCCACAGTCTGTGGAGGGTATGTGGTGCGTACTGTTGAGGGGATGTTGTGGGAACTCTCCACAATCTGTGGAGGGGATTGAGGGGATGTTGTGGGAACTCTCCACAGTCTGTGGAGGGGATGTGGTGGGTACTGTTGAGGGGAAGTTGTGGAATCTCCTCACAGTCTGTGGAGGGAATGTGGTGGGTATTCTCCACAGTCTGTGCAGGGGATGTTGTGGGAACTCTCCACAGCCTGTGGAGGGGATGTGGTGGGTACTCTCCAGAGTCGGTGCAGGGGATGTGGTGGGAACTCTCCACAGTCTGTGGAGGGGTTGTTTTGGGTACTCTCCACAGTCGGTGGAAGGGATGTGGTGGGAACTCTCCACAGTCTGTGGAGGGGCTGTTTTGGGTACTCTCCACAGTCTGTGGAGGGGATGTGGTGGGAATTCTCCACAGTCTGTGTAAGGGATGTGGGGGACCTCTCCACAGTCAGTGTATAGGATGTGGTGGGTACTGTGGAGGACATGTGGTGGGTACTCCCCACAGTCTGTGGAGGGGATGTGGGGGAACTCTCCTCAGTTTGTGGAGGGGATGTTGTGGGAACTCTCCACAGTCTGTGGAGGGGATGTTGTGGGAACTCTTCACAGTCTGTGGAGGGGATGTGGTGGGATCTCTCCACAGTCTGTGCAGGGGATGTGGTGTGTACTCTCTAGAGTCTGTGCAGGGGATGTGGTGGGTACTCTCCAGAGTCTGTGCAGGGGATGTGGTGGGAACTCTCCGCAGTCTGTGCAGGGGATGTGGTGGGTACTCTCCAGCGTCTGTGCAGGGGATGTGGTGGGTACTCTCCAGAGTCTGTGCAGGGGATGTGGTGGGTACTCTCCAGAGTCTGTGCAGGAGATGTGGTGGGAACTCTCCGCAGTCTGTGCAGGGGATGTGGTGGGTATTCTCCACGCACTTCCAGACTCACTCTTGAAATGTTGGAGTTTAACCCTGTTCAAAGTTATTATAGGGTAAATAAAAGTAAAATATAGTCCAATGTGGTGGAGAGGGGTGCGGCCTTTAATGATACTTCACTAGTGGGGTGGTGGGGCTGAGTGTGGCTCTGATCGATCAGAATATTTCTGCGCTGCACCCTTGAATTCTGAAGTGGCCTCTGAACACCCGTGCGGGCCTTGCACTTGGTATTTCGCAATAAAGGGCATTATTAAATATGCATTCCTGTTTTGTGGAGAGCGCGTGTGCTTACTGGGGTGTGTGCACTTTGGAAACATTTTAAGCGGCATGAATAAATAACAGCCCAGTGGGAGTTATAGCTGCGCTCCGTCGATGCACGAGTCAAGGGGGGGGTCAGGGTACATTCAGAGCCAAGTCCGGGGGCAGCCTCCCAGAGCCTGATGCTTGGAGTGAGGGAATGAGGGGTGCAATGAGAGAGGGGCGGGAGTCAGGCTTCATTCAGAGCAAATCCCAGGAGGCTACATTCCAGAACCTGATTCAAGAGACAGTGAGGGAATGAGGGGTGCAAAGTGAGATTGACGCAGGGGGGAGTCAGTGTACGTTCAAAGTTAAGTCTAGAGGCAGCCTTCTAGAGTGTGACATACGCATTGGTCGAAGTGAGCGGGAACGGCCGAGAGCGGCGTCCCACTACTTTTATTTTTTACTGTTAACAGCTCCACTAGTTTTTGCAAGCATTTTCACCATTCCGGAACTGTTCGTTGTGAAGTTAAAGCCCACTCCTCCACTTTACCAGCAGATATCAGTTACAGCGAAACTGAAATCTATTTCAACGCAATTGGCTGTCAACCCGCATGACTGCAACCCATGAGAAATGTGTTGCGCGTTGCTCCCTTCCTTCCTACTGTGACTCCAGTTCCCCGACTTTTTTGGTACATTTCTATCACTAGAGCAGCAGCAGGGGGTGGGCTGAGATGAATGAAAAGAGACACAGATTGGCAAATGCACGGGTGAGGGTCAGTGTCAAGGCCGGTGCCTTTTCATCTGATCACCCATATGCTTTCTCTGATGAGGAAGTGAGTCAAAATCCATGTAATTTGGAGGAGCAGGAGTCTCAGACAAAGATAGGAGAAGCTCAAGGTAGTAATTGGAAGTATTTTGATACTGATGGGTGCATGGCAGTGTCTCACAACTCGACCTATGGGGCTTCAGAAGAGAACTGATGAATGCGTGTAGGCATGCAGGGGGATATATAGCAGAATTCTAGCTAGAAAGTAGTGGGGGAGGGCTGCAAGGAGAAGTGATGGGGGAGCCTTGCTACAGCCTGCCTGGAAACAAGCCTTGGAGAGGGAACTGGGGCTCCAGAGCAGCTGTCAGCTTTCATATGTCTAGGAGTGATCTCAACCCCGGGGTAACAGGAGTGGGCAGAATCGTGCACCGCCGCAGCAGAGCCGATCCTTTGAAAATTGAACCACGCCACGCAATCCGCGGCAGAGGCCTGCAAACCTTCTCCCGCTTCTTCCACCGTAAGCGTGTTGGCCTATGTCAGACCTCCTTTCATTAATGCTGTTTGATCAGTTTGCATCCATTAATGTGACGGAGAATGAGGCAGAGCGGCACACATCGCAAACAAACAGAAGGGGGATCCAACCTCTCGGCGCGGCCAAGAGGCTCAGATCCAATTATTTGGACATATCAATCTGCATTCAATTCCCTGGTGATGCAAAGTGCAAAAAGAAGGCTACTCCTGAGAAGGGCACCTGGGCTAAGTGAGTGCCTGGCTCCCACGCTTGGACAAGTCCACGCTAGTCGGCGAGCGACCGCGCGCCATTAATGGTTGCGTATCAAAAGGAGCTTCACCAGTGCACCATTTCCCCCAGATCTAAGCAAAGCCCATCGGGCATTCCCGGCGAATAGGGTCCAACCCAAGGGCGGTTGAGAGGTGGCAACAATGGGTCATAGATTAGGGAAGGTACACCTCCAGCCAATTGAATTCTTTAGGTGTTAACATGTTAAAATCCACATATGCCCTGAAGAAGGCCTACTGCGCCCATACCATGCCCCGTGGACAGTCCACAATGCCACGTGATACTCACTGGGAGAAGAAGCAAGCATTGACACTCTAGAAAATGTGGTATTGGTGCCGATCTTTCCCAGCTTTGGTGACAAAGAGTTCCAGAAAGTGGGTCAATGCACAGAGATGTCCCCGCTTCCCCTTCTTATCTGGCAGGGGGTGGGACCCAAAGACAGGCCCTGTCATCACCAGCGCATCCATCAACAAAGCACTTGTCAAACAGGGGGCGCACCCGCAGGGAACCTCGAGCAACTGCTACTGGGGTGGTACTCAAAAGGTCATGGCTTTGATGTTTGGTCAGGATTTGAGGCAGAGTTCTTAAAGCTGTGGGGACTGCCTCCCACCCCTCAAAGCTGCCCGATGGCATATTTTGGAGAGGGGCTTTAACCCAAAGCTTTAAAACGGAGTCAGTGGAGCACAGCCCGTGACGGCTTTATTCATCCATGTCCAGCCTTACAGACAGTACCATCTCTCAACAGGTTGAGCGCTCGCTGCCGCGATTAGCTTGTGATCGGCAGGTCACAGGTTCGAATCCTGGCAAGGGCGACTCAGCCTTTCATCCTTCCGAGGTTTACACATGAGAACCGGCTTTGGTTGGCTGATAATTGTATGCAAATATGTTCTACGTACAGCGCTTTGGCGCTTTTCACTATGTGAATAACATAGCATGCTCATTTTACCGCAGCCCCACACAGAGCTCAGTGTGAGACAGGCACTGCAAGGCAAAACGCTGGACCCCACTCAAGAAAACGAATGTGACTGGTTGTGAGTTTCATGCTGCGTTTAGTGCCTCATCCATTGCCCTCGATTTCATCCGGGGCGCTCATCTGTCAGGTGGCCCCATGTCATGCATGACGCCTTCAGGCAGTTCCTATGAGTCATAGCATGTTTATCGAGCAATCACGGTCAGCCATCATGGGCTTTTCCATTGCTTGTTGAATCTTGGGGACACTACAGCTTTAAGTGACTCCCGCTGAGCCCAACCCCCTTCACTCTGTGTCCTTAAGGAGCTGTACACGAATAGTTTGGTTAATGGAGTGGTCTTTTGCATAATGTTCAATGCATCTGATACATATCTAGTGAACTGAGCCCAATCCCCCTCACCAATAACCAAGAACTCCTCAAATCAGCTAATGGCAGGAGAAGCGCACTGCGTGACGCGCGCGCGCGCGGCCGGAGGCAGCCACACGTGAAACGTACTGGGTTCCGATCGGGAACTCTTTGGCTGAGTGTAACAAAGATCATTCCGGGGTACTGGCACCCGACGGGGACAGGAGGTGGGGGTCTTTCAATGGCCATTTAATTGGGAGACTAGTTAGAAAAAGCTGCCCTTATTTCTCCATAGTCAGCAGAGAGTTCACTCTGCTAACTCACCTGCGCCGACGATGTGCTTCTTACGCACCACTCACAGAGACCAAGGAAAACAAACTAAAAATGGATTTAAACAAATCGAAAGTCACCTCAAACATCTCGGCTTCCACTCGACGTCCATACCGTGTACCCGCCATTTGGAATTAGGACTAAAAACCAATCAGAACAATTTGGGGCACAAACTAAGGGCCTAATTCACAGAAGTGTTTTATAATGGCAAAACCCCATTGGAAAACGCTCTATAACCCAGGGCCTAGATACATAAGGAAAAAAAGGACAGATTCACAATAACCCCATTGATTATTTTCTATCGGGTCGAAAGTACCACCAGCTATTATGCATGGTCTAGGGACCTGCAATCAAGGGGAATCTTTCAGATTCGAGAGGGGGACGGAAAAAAATCTGGCGTAAGGCGCTAGTGATATCTGTGTTCCCATAAACATCTTGCCATACGAACTAGGCCTCGTCTCCGTACCTACACATTACTAATGTAGAATATTGCTTTTGTCTAGCAAAATCATTATCTCATCAGAAACCCCCCCACCACTCTGATCTGTTTATGCAACTGGGATGTGTCAAACCAGGAATTTGGGGACTTTTTAACCAAAAGTGCCAATATTTGTTAGGAACATTAAATCTGACATAAGAAGATCTGGCCTCAAATTATACAGCAGTTAAGAAGAAGTTGTATGAATGGGAGTGGTGTATGAACGGGAGTGGTGTATGAACGGGAGTGATGTATGAATGGGAGTGATGTATGAATGGGAGTGGTGTATGAATGGGAGTGGTGTATGAATGGGAGTGATGTATGAATGGGAGTGATGTATGAATGGGAGTGGTGTATGAATGGGAGTGAAGTATGAGAGTGGCGTATGAATGAGAGTGGTGTATGAATGGGAGTGATGTATGAATGGGAGTGGTGTATGAATGGGAGTGGTGTATGAATGGGAATGATGTATGAATGAGAGTGATGTATGAATGGGAGTGGTGTATGAATGGGAGTGGTGTATGAATGGGAGTGGTGTATGAATGGGAGTGGTGTATGAATGGGAGTGAAGAATGAGCGTGGTGTATGAATGAGAGTGGTGTATGAAGGGGAGTGGTGTATGAAGGGGAGTGATGTATGAAGGGGAGTGATGTATGAATGGGAGTGGTGTATGAATGGGAGTGGTGTATGAATGGGAGTGGTGTATGAATGGGAGTGAAGAATGAGCGTGGTGTATGAATGAGAGTGGTGTATGAATGAGAGTGGTGTATGAAGGGGAGTGGTGTATGAAGGGGAGTGATGTATGAAGGGGAGTGATGTATGAATGTGAGTGGTGTATGAATGGGAGTGATGTATGAATGGGAGTGGTGTATGAATGAGAGTGGTGTATGAATGAGAGTGGTGTATGAATGAGAGTGGTGTATGAATGGGAGTGGTGTATGAATGGGAGTGATGTATGAATGGGAGTGATGTATGAATGGGAGTGGTGTATGAATGGGAGTGGTGTATGAATGGGAGTGAAGTATGAGAGTGGTGTATGAATGAGAGTGGTGTATGAATGAGAGTGGTGTATGAATGAGAGTGGTGTATGAATGAGAGTGGTGTATGAATGGGAGTGGTGTATGAATGGGAGTGGTGTATGAATGAGAGTGGTGTATGCATGGGAGTGAAGTATGAGAGTGGTGTATGAATGAGAGTGGTGTATGAATGGGAGTGATGTATGCATGGGAGTGAAGTATGAGAGTGGTGTATGAATGGGAGTGGTGTATGAATGGGAGTGGTGTATGAATGGGAGTGGTGTATGAATGGGAGTGGTGTATGAATGAGAGTGGTGTATGAATGGGAGTGATGTATGAATGGGAGTGATGTATGAATGGGAGTGGTGTATGAATGGGAGTGATGTATGAATGGGAGTGAAGTATGAGAGTGATGTATGAATGAGAGTGGTGTATGAATGGGAGTGGTGTATGAATGAGAGTGGTGTATGAATGAGAGTGGTGTATGAATGTGAGTGGTGTATGAATGGGAGTGATGTATGAATGGGAGTGGTGTATGAATGGGAGTGGTGTATGAATGGGAGTGAAGTATGAGAGTGGTGTATGAATGAGAGTGGTGTATGAATGGGAGTGATGTATGAATGGGAGTGAAGTATGAGAGTGGTGTATGAATGAGAGTGGTGTATGAATGGGAGTGATGTATGAATGGGAGTGGTGTATGAATGGGAGTGGTGTATGCATGGGAGTGGTGTATGCATGGGAGTGGTGTATGCATGGGAGTGGTGTATGAATGGGAGTGGTGTATGCATGGGAGTGGTGTAAAACCAACAACACAAGACACCGATATAAATGGCATAGTACCATAGGCTTAGAAAATAAGAAATCCGATCTCTCGCCGGATATTTGGAGATGTTTCCCGATGCAAGATACAGGAGCAGCTTTTCTAGGACCTATACTAAACCTGATCCTCACGAGAGGGATAACCAACTTCAGCAACACTACCCCCACCTCATGAAATGCCTGCATGTTCTGTAAAAACATCTCAGAAATAGAATCAGTGAAGCACATTATGGCAACATGTCCCCTGCTACAGAGCTTGAGGCCGGGACACTTCTCGGACTTTGTGCACGATTCCGAGGGTCTAAATCCCGATGCATTCTGGGGAAGGTTATGTAAAGGTCCCAATACCGCCTTACCAATGCAGGCAGTGAGTGTTCTTCAAGGGCTGGACTTAGTTCATTTTCAAGGTAGTGAGATCAAGTTAATACGGATTTATCTTCTGTGATTAACCACAATTGTAGATGTACAAATTGGATTTTTACTATGTATGAAGTAACAAAAGTACATTGTGTAATGCATTTACCAAATATGTATATGTTTTACCAAATGTATTTTTTACATATATGTAAATATGAATTACATGTGTTTAAATAAAAAATAAACAATGCTGTCCTTGCCTGGTGCAAACTGTTCTCAGAGTGAGGTTCAGGGGTGGACTGGCCTCCAAGGAACACCCGAGATTTCCCACGGTGCCTCTGCACCCAGGCCAGGAGGACTGGCCTACAGGGAACTCCAGAGATTTCCTGTTGAGCCTTTGAACACGGGCCGGGGGGAAGCGGCCTACAGGGAACTCCGGAGATTTCCTGCTGAGCCTCTGCACCCAGGCCAGGGGGGGGACTGACCTACAGGGAATACCAGAGATTTCCCGCTGAGCCTCTGCACCTGAGCTAGGGGTAGACTGGCCTCCAGAGATTTCCTGCTGAGCCTCTGCACCTGGGGCAGGGGGACTGGCCTATAGGGAACTCTGGAGATTTCCTGCCGAGCCTCTGCACCCAGGCCAGGGGGGGACTGACCTACAGGGAACACCAGAGATTTCCTGCTGAGCCTCTGCACCTGAGCTAGGGGTAGACTGGCCTCCAGAGTACTCCAGAGATTTCCTGCTGAGCCTCTGCACCCGGGGCAGGGGCACTGGCCTACAAGGAACTCTGGAGATTTCCTGCCGAGCCTTTGCACCCGGTCCAGGGGGGACTGGCCTACAGGGAACTCCATAGATTTCCTGCTGAGCCTCTGCATCCGGGTCAGGGGGGGGGCAGGCCTACAGGGAACACCAGAGATTTGTTGAGTCTCTACAAAAACGTCCAGTATATGTTAATATGGGCCACTTTGAAAACCACTTTACGTTCACGGTCCTGCCTTGTCTAGGTTGGCACTGGGTGGTGTCCAGTTGGAAGCTTTGCATGTGCCCGTGCTAGTGTAGCAGCGTTGGGCACCTCTGAAAGCCATGGCACTGTTCTTATTGTAATACATTACACAAGTAGACTATGAATGTGGGACATTTCAGAAAAAGGAGAGTGCTCTAAGAGTCTTGTGGAGATAGTGAAATCGGCCAAGGCCAGGCGACCATACCTCTAAAAGGAGACAGGACACTGCCTCCCTATTTTCTCACAGACTTGCATATCAAGCAACTAAGCCCACCTGCCTTCCTTTATCCAAACATATAGCCTTTCAAGCAAACCGCCAAACCACTAGATATGTAACGCAATTGACACATCCCTATAGCCAGGACACATGACAGGAAACTACATTCTCATTCCACTGAATACTACTAGATTACACCTCCTTCTGGACGAGGAAACAACTTCTCCATCTCGAAGCATTTGCCCCTGCCATGGGGCGAGCCTGGATGGCACAAAACACTTGTCCTGGCACAGCGCCTCGGCTGTTCATACATGGGATTGGGGAAAAATGAAAGCGATCATTACAGCACTGGAGGATGGAGGCTTCTGACATGCAGTGCTATATAACAGCCCGTATTACGATCACTGTGCCTGGTCTCCTTCCACTACAATACACCTCGTGTAATACCTCCCACCTACCGCAGTGGCATATGTCCTCCCAGTCTGAAATTAGAACAATGTTTTGCCATCAGTTCACCCGTAGGCCACTCTCCTCCCATTAGTCCTCGCTTCAACACAATTAATTGATCATCCAACGAAAAGACCAAAGCTCTCTCCATTAGTCCAGACATTGTCCCAATAGACCTCATTCCATGCGACCAGGCCACCCTCCGGAGGACCACCTCCCCTTCAGGAGGACCAGACAAACATTCCGTGCACCACACTTCCTTTCAGTGGAGCACAGCTCATTCTCGGGGTCCATGAGATCTTATTACGGGCTATATCCCCTTTCAGAGGCCGACATGTCCATTAATTGGGTGACTGCTCCTCCCAGTGCCCCTGACATCTTCTAATGGGCTACATCCCCTTTCAGAGGCCTACAGGTCAATTAATTGGGTGACAGATCCTTCCAGTGGGCTGTGACATCTTCTGGTGGGGCCACACCTCCTTTCAGTGGACCCCAGCTCCTTCCATAGACCACAGCTCCTACCAGCAGCCCATGACATCTTCTGGTGGGCCGCAACTCCTTTCAGTGGACCACAGCTCCTTTCAGTGGACCACAGCTCCTTTCAGTGGATACCCAGCTCCTTCCATAGACCACAGCTCCTACCAGCAGCCCATGACATCTTCTGGTGGGCCGCAACTCCTTTCAGTGGACCACAGCTCCTTTCAGTGGACCACAGCTCCTTTCAGTGGACCCCAGCTCCTTCCATAGACCACAGCTCCTACCAGCAGCCCATGCCATACTTTGGTGGGCCACGCCTCCTTTCAGTGGACCACAGCTCCTTTCAGTGGACCCCAGCACCTTCCATATACCACAGCTCCTACCGGCAGCCCATGCCATCTTCTGGTGGGCCACAGCTCCTTTCAGTGGACCACAGCTCCTTTCAGTGAACCCAGCTCCTTCCATAGACCACAGCTCCTACCAGCAGCCCATGCCATCTTCTGGTGGGCCACACCTCCTTTCAGTGGACCCCAGCTCCTTTCAGTGGTCCCTCGCTCTTTCATAGACCACAGCTCCTACCAGCAGCCCATGCCATCTTCTGGTGGGCCACACCTCCTTTCAGTGGACCACAGCTTCTTTCAGTGGACCCCAGCTCCTTCCATAGACCACAGCTCCTACCAGCAGCCCATGCCATCCTCTGGTGGGCCAAGCCTCCTTTCAGTGGACTAGTTCCTTTCAGTGGACCCCAGCTCCTTCCATAGACCACAGCTCCTACCAGCAGCCCATGACATCTTCTGGTGGGCCACACCTCCTTTCAGTGGACCACAGCTCCTTCCATAGACGACAGCTCCTACCAGCAGCCCATCCCATCTTCTGGTGGGCCACACCTCCTTTCAGTGGACCACTGCTCATTTCTGTGGACTACAGCTCCTTCCATAGACCACAGCTCCTACCAGCAGCCCATGACATCTTCTGGTGGGCCACACCTCCTTTCAGTGGACCACAGCTCCTTCCATAGACCACAGCTCCTACCTGCAGCCCATGACATCTTCTGGTGGGCCACACCTCCTTTCAGTGGACCACAGCTCCTTCCATAGACCACAGCCCCTACCAGCAGCCCATGCCATCTTCTGGTGGGCCACACCTCCTTTCAGTGGACCACTGCTCATTTCTGTGGACTACAGCTCCTTCCATAGACCACAGCTCCTACCAGCAGCCCATGACATCTTCTGGTGGGCCACACCTCCTTTCAGTGGACCACAGCTCCTTCCATAGACCACAGCTCCTACCAGCAGCCCATGACATCTTCTGGTGGGCCACACTTCCTTTCAGTGGACCACAGCTCCTTCCATAGGCCACAGCTCCTACCAGCATAGCATGCCATCTTCTAGTGGGCCACACCTCCATTCAGTGGAGCACAGCTCTTTCCAGGGGCCCGTGATCTCAGCAAGTGGAACACATCCCGTTCCAGAGAACCGCACATTCATTCACTGGACCAAAGCACTATCTACTGCACCATAGCTCCTTCCAGGGGCCCATGACATGAGATCTTCTTACGGGCCACATCCCCTTTCAGAGGCCTACAGGCCCAGTAATTGGGTGACAGCTCCTTCCAGTGGCCCATGACATCTTCTAGTAGACCACCCCTCCTTCCGGTGGGCCACACCTCTTCCCAGTGTACCGCACTTTCTTCCAATGACAACGGCCCCTACCAGAGGACCACAACCCCTTCTGGAGAACCACATGTCAAGCTTTTCAGCTATGTTTACTGCATAATGAAATCTACTTACCAGGTGGCCAGGGCAATACATTTTCTGGTGCCCAAAGGTTCGACTGTCCCTGCAGGGCGAGATCTGATACACGTGTGAGTGTCAGGTGACTGTTAAGAAGGCGACTTAAGGTTTGCTTGTCACCTAGGTGAACTTGAGGCTGGTACGGATGTTATTTGGGCTTGTCCTATTCTAAAGAGTCTGTCCTAGTGTTGTGAGGCCTGTCTGGACTTGCCAACACAACCTGTGCTTTCGGTTGTTTCATCTGTACTCGATGCACCCTTGAGCCAGTGGACACAACTGTTTCACAGCCCTGCACCTCATTGGATGTTCCCATGGAGCTCGTGGAAGTCGTGGGTCTGTAGCTACTCAGTGTCCTCCGGAGATGGACACTGTACCGCCTTGTGTGCAATGTGTTGGGGACCCTTTTGAGGGACGCCGACTCCGTGGTTCTGCTACTGCTGCTTTCCACCAGCTAGAGGAACTTTGCAGGAGCTGAAGCCGTTTATCTCCTTCACTGCTGCCTGCATATCCTTGCTGGGTAACAAAGAATGCCTTTCCCGCTATTGCATTGTGAAGGCCCTCCCTTGCTGTGGGTGCTGAAGCAGAGGGGCTTCATCATTGGGATGTCTGAAATCCAGCTCCTTCTCAAAGACCACAAGCTGAGACTGGAACTAACGCCTAACAAGACCTAAACCTGGCACCGCAACTTACCCCTCTACCCACAACCTCTAGGCACATGTGAGAACAGTCTTCTCTGAATCTTTAGACCTGCCTGGAGTTGTTCTCCTGCTTTCTGGGGTTTTAAGGAGGCTTGGTGTAGACCCCTTTTGTTGGCGCACCCAGACCTACACACTCAATTAGGGCAGAAATACCACCTTTTCAGCACCATTGACTTACCCCTGGTGGTGTAACCTGGGCACAGATAGCTGGCTCCCCACCCCTTTCTCGAAGAACAAGTAAGTGCCAAGGTACAGAGCGCGACACCACAACTGCGCTTGACTACTGACTTTGCCTATTCTAGCCCATGGGAAGAAAATGTGCATCATTGAAAACCTTCCAGAGCCATGTGACTTTGGTAACTGACATGTGACTGGGATTGTGCTCTTGCTCTGGTACTAGAAGATATGTACCCCTGCTCTTAATTACTGCTTTACTCTCAACTTTTCTATTGCTACTGGGCCTCTATTGTGTAACAATCATAACTACTGTGTGGCCGCTGTTCATTATGCACACCTGAGTCTTTTTGCGCATGTCTGCGTGCTACTTACATTGTAGTTGATCGTAGTTTATGACGCAGTGTGTTTGTTAAATAAAGCACCCGTACACTTGTTTCCTACATCTTTTATGGACAATCCTTCCTTGGTCTCACTTGTGTCTGATCTGTACTTTATGCACGCGGCTTCCCCTCCCAAGAAAGAAAAAGAAAAACCTACTAGGGAGTTTGGTCAAACTTGCTGCAAATTTGGCAACTCAGTTATAGAAGGGTCTCTCTAAATCCCAGACCAGTGTTGGTGTAGAGAAATCTCCCTAAAACCATGAAACACAGAAAAGGGTCAGAAATCACAATTTTCTTAATTTAAAAAAGTGCACAGTGTGGTACCAACCATCACTGTACATCATCCATTTCCATCCCAAAGTTGGCTGTGTAAATGGATGAACATTATTGTGAAAAAAAAAAAAGCTAGTATTATTACTGTAACACCTACAGCGGTATTCCAGCAATAGCGATACCATTACCACTAGGCCAGAGGTAAACTCAGAATGGGTCAATTTTCAAGACTAGTGCCTTCAGTAGCAATGATAACATTTGGCGGTAGTATTTATCTAAGGGACTGATTCTGAGGTGTGTGCAAAAGAGGCCAGTGTTCTTCTGTGAAGGAGGAACACTTTCCTTACAAACACCATATTCTGATAAAGAAAGAGGGCCCAATTCATTAAAAAGGGGGCATCGATCCTGCAGATCCTGCACGTCGATAACGACTCTGCGCAAGCCAGGGCGTAGATGTTTTTCTGTGCGCTCTGCGTATTCATGGAATTGTTCACGCAAAGTAACCGTAATCGCAAGTCGCGGCAGGAACACCCACAACACGCCCCCACGCAATCTACACAACAACCTTTGTGCTTACCTTTACCCGACCATCCAGCACCCCTGAGAACTCCGTGCGATTACCCATTTATTTGCGTGCACCCAAGTTATGATCAGCACCACTCAACCTACGATTTGCATCACTTACGATCAGCATCACTCAACTTACGATCAGCATCACTCAACTTACGATCAGGATCACTCAACTTGCATGCCTTCTGTAAGTTACGATCAGCACCACTCAACTTAAGTTACGAGGTGCTGATCGTAACTTACTTAGGGCATACAAGTTATGAGTGGTCGTAACGTGCATGCACCCCTGCGATTCGACGTACACTCACCTGTATGATCAGCGTTTTGCACGCTAGTTGTTTCCTATGGGCCTTTGGACTTTACATATGCTATCAAGTGGCGTATGGGTCCTGGGGTTTGCGTGTTCAAATCCATGAATACAGTTGTATTTGTGTTGTTATGGGCGTGTGATTACTTCGCCGTGGACTGTCCTTCAATGCGCCCACATTTTCTCGTGTTCTTCCTCATTCTGCATGTTTCTGCCACCCTATTTTAGTCGCTGCGTGGGCCTGGTCCACACCGTGCTTGGAGTCTTGCGCAAGGCGCTTGTCCACTCGCATAGACGTACCTGGCCTGCATGGAATCCACACAAGTCCTAGAATAGTCCTGCGCATTCGGTTCAATTAATCGTTAAATGGGGATTTGCGTGCAGATTGAAACACAAATACCCGATTTTCCACGCAAATATTCCCGTGAATCAGGGCCAGAATGTGGTGCAGAGACATGAAAGCCTTGGCTTTTGCATATGACTGATAAATGGCTTGAAATATGTTGACCCTCAATCTCTTAAAAATGTTGCAGGCTTTTGACAGCATCAATAGGGAACTCCTCTGGACTAAAACGATCACATGGAATTGCCCTGAAAGTCTCATTTTGGCAATAAAAGAACTCCATACGGATACTGTAATAAGAGTATGATTGGACCAGACAGGTACTTTATCGGAACCCATAAAAACTCATCGAGGTGTCAAACAAGGTTGCCCTTTGGCATCAATAATATTCAATTTGTTTATTTCTGATATTGGTGAGGCCTATGTTGGAAACAAGATCTACCCACCAAAAATCAATGGCAATGAAATCAATTGGATATTGTATGCGGACGACCTGGTCCTACCTGACCTAACACCAATTGGTCTTCAGCGGAACTTAAAGATTCTACAACAATACATCCTCCATAATGGGCTATGTGTTAACGCAAAGAAATCTGAAATTTTGATCCTCCAAAATCTCCAAAAGAGTGGAAGATCGAAACTAACCAGAAAATTCACCTGGAAAATAGGAAAGGAGCCAATTGACCTGGTAACACAAACCATGTATTTAGGCATGTGTGTTAGTGCCAGTATTAATGCAACTGACTGTGCAAGCCTGCTTATTAAAGAAGAAGTTGGGAAAATTCTCTTTAACACCAGTGATGAATTTTTACAAGCAAAAGGCTGTCCCTGCGCTAATACATGGTGCAGAGGCTGCTCTAGGATGCAATCTTGCAGGACATAAGCTCGGACTGCTTGACTTTGATTAATAATCCCAATAAAGTCAAAACTATGCTGTGGATTCAGGATTGGATTGATACTTGGGACACTCACAGCAAACACAGAGCCATGAGTCAGGTGCCACTGGAAAAAAAAGCTATAATGTAGCTCAGCAATATTTTGAGAAATTTCCTGGAAGAATGGGTAGACTTTTATTCTTAGAATTTCGGCTAAATCAAATACCGACGAGAGAAAATCTGAAGTTTTGGACTATGGACAAGTCTGTGGACATATCATGTTGCATGTGTGGAGACCCTTGTGAAACCCTGAAACATTTAACATGACTATGTCCACTATTAATTCAAGATCGAAGGCAACATCTGGGAACTTACATTGCAGCAAGGTCAACTCTAAGTGTAGAGGAATGGTGGCATGAACTATTTAGCGACTCAAATCGAAAACTGACAATCGATTTGACATTTTAGAAAAAATGATCAAAAGTTGACAAACATAAACTGAAAATAACTTAGCTTACGGGTTTGATTAAATAACTGCACTCTTAATTTAGTTGCATTCTTAGATTGCAATGTATTATTTTAACTTAGACTCATGTATTATGTTGCCATAAAAAGCCGTATAGTGGTTTTGCTACGTGATAGCATATTTTATTCTTATTTTTTTTTGGGATTGGGTTGTCGTCACCATTTATGTGATGTGATTTGCTTCCTTTGTCGTTGTTTTTTTTTAAAGGTTTGTAACAAACCAATAAAAATTAAAACAATTTGTTTAAAAAATGGCTTGACAACAGCCCTAGCAACCACCAGGAATGCAGGGCAGCCACATGAAAGGGATTCTCCTCCCAACAGCACTGGTTTAGCACATCAATAAAGGAGTTCAAATATGGCACTAAACTCTACTGCACACTTTTCCCCTTTATAAAAATAGCATTGCTTAGACTGCAGCACCACTTTTCTAGTTTAACAAAGTTTAAGAAAACTTTCTTAAATTAGAAAAGTGGCATCTTTTAATAAATGCTTGCAATGTCATTGTAGCACATGTCTACCCCACGACGAGAGATGTGAGCAGCTTTTGCTGTCGGGATGCATGACATCTCACCCCCCAGTACTTCCACCCACTTCAGAATGGTGGTGCTGGAAACTGGAGGGGAGAATGTCGTATTTCTACAATTTCAGAATTGGCCCCCAAGAGTCGGAAAAAAGCCCTAAACCCCAGTGAAGTGGTGCTGGTTACACATTCCGTGGAGAAAAGTCTAACAAGAAAAACCTCTCTCCAAACTTGGGGGATGCCTGCCAAAGCCAGCTGAGGCAGCATCTGAAAGCTGTCATTGAAGAATGCCCTTATTTCATCCAGTGAGGCAGCCAGGTTGGTGGACAGGCGCATAGATACTATGCCACCTATGCCTTCACAGGTTAACCCTCACAGTGCAGTTACAATAGGACGTGCACTTTTCAGTTACTTGCACATACACTGAACGTGTCAGAGAGCTACAGGCTTGCACCAGCCTGTATACTACATTTTCCATGGGGTTATGACCCTGCCTTTAATTGTGCACGTGGATATACATCTTACTTGGCATAGGACATCCCTTAGCCCTAACCCAGTGTATTTTGAAGCACCCAGGCCCTAACTGCCAGGCTATTATGCAGGTCTATGCACATAGGAGGAGCATACTCATCCTCAGCACTTAAGGGGTTAATTTCCCAGAGGGCATCCTTCAATGTATCCATGCTACACTGTCCACCGTCTGCTTTTTTTGGGGGGGTGGAAGGGATCAGAAGCAGCATTGACGTTCCTGGGAAATGCAGAAAAAGGGAAAGCAGGGTTTGCCCATGAACGATTGACCTGTCATGCGGCCGAGCAGTTGTTTTTCAGAGAATGGTTTATAAATTACAATATAACAGACCCTGCTTTCTTTTCTATTGAGCTGCTCCTGGCCACGCAAAGCTGATAACAGAGCTGGCTGGCTTTGCAAGCCTGGCCTGTGATAGGCAGCCGGCTCAATGGCGATGACAGGCTCCATTGCAAGGCTCTCAATAATTCAACAAACGAAGGCCCTATCTACACGAACAACACGCCGCTTCCGCCCGGTAACTGCTCAGCCAATGACAACTCATTTCTGCATGAATTGATAGGATAGCCTCTCACCCAATCAGGTCATCCCTGGTTCAATGACTAGCCTGATATGTCTTTGGCCAATTCTGGAATCTGTTCCTCCGTGTCAAGTAATGTTCAATTTCATAGAAGGATAAACACTCGGTGTACGCCTCTTTCTAAATGTTCTTGGAGAGCGTCATTTTCACCAGATCATGCAGTTTAGTCAAGCCGGGAATTTGGCCTTAGACTCAGGACGCTTCAGTCCACAGACAACAATTATGAGGCCAAATTAAGCCTGAGCTGCTTCCCCTCTGCATTTCTTTTCGCTGTTGTAGCTGTTGTATTGGCAAAATATTGGCTCTGCTGTCCACACCCTACATGGGCTGCATTGGTCCGTTCGGCTGCAGTTCAGCGATGTACAAACACCTCTAGTCCCAGGAGTGTAAATCTCTTTCACATCAAATCTCTAATTTGTAGATTCACTTTTTTAGTTTTATATAGAAATGCACATTTGCCTGCAATGACGTTATGCTAAAGAGAGACCCCCAGCCTTGTGAGTTTGAATTTGCTTTGCCTTCCCTTTGGAGTATCCAGGAAACCACACTTTGAATTAGTGAAGTGTTCTGTATCTAACGCTTGAAAGGAAGGGACTTCCCAGGGAAATCCCACAGAGGCCAACAGACAGATGTCACCGTGGCCAAAAGAGAGGAATGCAATTCCCTGCAGCGAAAGCTGCACTGGAAAGTACACAGCTTAAGAAAGTCCCTTTGTTCTGCTAGCCGCTAAACATAGAGGGGGATTACACATTCTATAGGGGTTTTAAGAGTGGCCAATGTGTGACAGGATAATTAAAACCCTGCAATGGAAACTCCATTAAAAGCAAAATGGAGGATGGCATCTTCCTTACAATGGGAGTTTCCAATTCCTGTGTCAATGTAGACGATGAAGAGTAATTGGATGTCTGCCTGCTTAAGGCACACCCTTGCATTATAAATGGAGCTAAAATGTCTTGGCTAAAAAATGTGAACATATAGCCAGGAAAAGAGCCCAGGGCCAGCACACTCACTTTGAGAACAGGGCGATGCTGTATAAAAGGCGTTTGATCCAGCATAAAGTGCTTAGAAGCTGAAGGAGTCAGGCATGAGGCACTGTACATAAAGCAGTGCCTGATGAGTTGATCACAATCATGGCCCCTTTCCTGGAAGTGGGAATGTGTCACTCTCCCACTAATGGATTGACAGCACCCTGTGTGTAGTGGAAGGAGCAGTCCTCTACTCTTGACTGTAGGGCCATGGGGAGATGCCACTCTCTGCCACTTACTAGTCCCCCCAATCAATGACTGCTACCATCCCTCGCAAAAAGCCTTCTTGGGCCTCAAATCTGAGCCATTTGTATACCTCTTCTGGGCAGGAAGTATCCTATTGCAGTGGTCTGCAGCCTGTGGCTCTCCAGACGTTCTGGACTACAAACCCTATGAACCTCCACCACTGACTATGCTGGTTAGGGCTGATGGGAATTGTAGTATGATGCATCTGGTGAGCCAAAGTTGTAGACCCCTATTCTGTGGCTACCCCTATGCATCAACCAGAAGAACAGAGAGCTCGCCTGCCTCCACTCATTGCGCAAGCCTACTACTTGAGCGCCCACACTTACATTTTGTTTAGTTACTGAGCACCTCTTTCTAGCGGCTATAGGAAGAGCTTCCCTCACTCTAGCTGCCATTAATGTCAATGTCCTCGTTGTAACAACACCCCTTTCCTCTGGGTGCTGTGCAGCTGGTGCAGCTATGATGCTAAACAGTACTGAGTTGCCGCTGTTCCTGCGTGCCTGCAAGCATCGGCGGTGCATAGCAGAACTCCCTGTAATGGAGGCGCTACAGCACACTCCATTAAACATGAGCAATTAGGTTCAATAGATTTGAGGAAGCCATCCCCAGTGGCTGCTATTTGAGTGGAACCCAGGAGGGAGACACCCAGGTACTTTGCATTCGAAATGTGTTTGTTGTTTTTCTAACATCGTGTTTCTCTTGTGATGTGCTCTATGATCTGCAATTTTGCTAATGTATATTTGTGTCATTTACTTATGTGACTGAAATGCCATAATGGTGTGCTTACTAGTGCACACACTATTCATGGTGGAGATGGCATCAATGTGCTCTGCCAAAATCCAAGTCGGCCTCTTTGCCACCTTCAAACCCCAGCCACAGCATAAGGACTCGAGGGCAATGCCCAGGAAGCTGTGTGGGATTTAGCTAGTGCATGCATGCTAGTGCCAAACCTGGGCTCATGCCCATGCACTCATGCTTTTATTGGCACGCATGGGTATTATGCCTGACAGCACTGGCAACACGCGGCATAAGTGCAGAGATGACTAGCAAAAGCTGTGAGTCAAGAGGCCACCTAAGAAATGATCAAATCCATGTCAGAAGATGGATGCGCCGCAAGAGAAGTTTAGCAAACCTTTCACTCTGATTGTTGGGAATGTTTGCGCACAGATGAGGAATGGGCAGAAAGTGAGGATATGTGTCTCTTAGACTCAAGCTGGCAACCATCCCCTCCAATGCCAGCTCAACCGACTCAGCTGGGTGAGGAGGTAGCAGAATGTTGGTGATAGTCCACGATATGCTGCTTGTTTAGAGTTTAATTTCAGGAAATTGACTTCTATCTGACTGCTACATCTGCTGCTACTTATTCTGATTGAAGGCACTCTCTGGTGAATTTCGGTGAACTGGGCACAGATAGGTCCAAGGGTGAACTCTGGCATGCTCATCTGAACAACACAAGACCACCATGGATGACTAAATCCGGTGCACCAGTGGGTCATTAGTACTGGGTCTTTACTCCTTCAAGGAGCTTAACATAGTATTTAGCCACAGTTAGTTCTCTGATGCGGTGAAAAATGTAATGTCACCATTTACACCACCACCTTACTAATGTATGATAATGTATTGACAATGACATTGCTTTTGAGACTTCTAAAGTCAGTGCAGAGTCTTATTTTGTTGCCTGATTTATGAGCAATGACAATAGGGCAAACCCACACAGAAGCTTGCACCTCCTCAATTGTGCCCCCTCTTAGTCAATTTCTCTGACAGTGTGCTCTCTGGGATATGGGCAATTTCCACAATGTTTGAACTACTCTTTATGTTAAATGTGATGAGCAAAACCTTTACATAACGTATTCTATCAGTGATAACTTCAGGTCTTGGACTACTTCATTGTCTCCGAGCATATAATCAGCTTCTGTGATTTGACTGAACACATTTGCTGTTCGGATCCAACCTAACTCATGAAGTCTTGACTCAGTATCTTGCAAATCTGCACACATCATTCTGTGCAATCAATGCCAACCTCTAAATCTGCAGATGAAGACCTGGCTACTAATAGCCTTGCCTGGCAACGTGTCTAGTCTTAGTGATTTCTAAGTGTTCTTCATATGCAGGAACATAGAAAGCTTCCCTCACACCGTCAGGTGCAGTGATTTCCTCTCCTCTCCTAGGCCACTCACCATATACACATAATCCTTCTCTTATCATTCAAACTGGCTTCTTCTTCTCTGAGGCTTTTAGGCCAGCCCTTCATGGCGAATACTCAAATCACTTGGTTAAACTGCAGAACGGCTGCCGATGACAAGTTTCATCCATTCTTCTTCCATTGCTTCTTGCTCTCTGTTCATTCACACTTCTTCGGGCAACTTTCACTCTCCTCCTCCATCTGGCCCAGGCCAGTCTCCTGAACAGTGTGCTGTCCAGGAACTTATGGTTCTTGTAATTGAGTTACACAGTGTCAACCCCTTGAGGCTGAACCTCCCAAAGTCCCTGACTTCCCTCCTCCTCCTCACCTGACAGACTAAAGTCTGGAGTTGCAGATGACAGGGGTCTTGGGGCTATGTAATCCTTCTTCTTCTTTCTTTCTTTTCGGAGAAAACGTATCTTTCCTGGAAGGAAGCCACAGTGAAACGCTGTCAAACAGCACAACCTGTGACTCCTCTCCCGAGAGGGACAATTTGGGGAAAAAGCTGATTCAGGCACAAAAATCCCCAAACAGCAAAGTAGCAGATATTGAAGATCCGACCGCTCCGATGCCGAGTAGAAAATGGGCTCCGCAGGCTTCCCGGAGATAAAGGTAAGTGTGTACCCAAAGCACGTAAACCAAGTACAGCAATGAACCACTGAAGGAACGTATAGCGCACATCCATACAGTGAGGAATCAGAGGCTGAGATAAGCAGGAGCGAGAAAGGAGAGAGATGAGTGAATGGCAAGCACGAAAGAGAGAAGCAGCGAGGAGCGAGGGAAGGCGGAGTGGAAAGGAGAGACAGACGTTCCTGCAGGAAGCAGAGCGGAAACAAGGAAAGCGGCGTACTCAGAGACGTACCGCAAGCGAAGAAAAAGGGGAAAGAGAGAGTCCCCCGTGGAAAGACACAACAGAAAGAGGGGAAGAAAACATCAGCGTTGTAGCAACAGAGAAAAAGCAACAGCAGCTGAAGGCTGACCGAGCCAGGTTGCAACGCACAGTGCCCAGGGGGGCTTAGCTAATAAGCCTCCCTGGACGCTGTAGCCGCAACACTAGACCGCCAACAACGCTGTATGGAAAAACGTGGTGGTGTGTCTAATGGCGGCGTGATAGCCGTACTCGGACCACAGGGTCCATGGCAAGCAGCGCATGACACGCATCTCCTAATTCAGCTTGACAGGCTGGCCGGCATTTCTTTCAATGGCTCGTTTTCACAGTGAACTTGTTGATAGCCTGCGCTACCGTTGAAGCATCCTTTGTCTTTGTCGAATATCTTATATCAGCTTGCATCAAAACTCTCGATGCAAAGTCCAACCTTCATCTGGACCCAGCCTACTTGGGACAGCCCTGCTTCTATGCCAACAGCGCTCACATCTGTCGTTAAAGTGCAATCGAATGCTTCATTAAATCTTGTCAACCTGAGAGCCTGACTTGCTTCCTCCTTGATATGTGCAGGACCTCTTTTACATTACATTGTCTGAAGGGAAAGAACTTTCGTGTTAAGACCATTATAGCCGGTCAGCTCGCATAGTGTGCTAAACACTCACCCCTGATTTCTGTGCGCAGCTTGCTGTGGTAGGTTTGAATCCCGGAAGGGTCAACTCAGCCTTTCATTCTTCTGAGGTCGATAAATTGAGTACCACTCTGTGGGATATTAACGTCTTCTCTTATTTCAGTGCTCGGAGACCTATGGGTGTGTAGCGCTATATAAGACATACTTTGTTATTATTATTTCTCATACGTTCAGTTTCAGAACTCTGCCACACCAGTGAGTGCCGCCAGTTGTCCCTTTTCTGCTATGATATGATATATGATATTTTATTTATATTGCGCCTACACACACGTTTTTCAAGGCTAGTTCTGATGCTTTGCGTAAAGCCTCAGCGTGGGCGTGTTTCAATCTGACCCCATCCTGACCTATTAGATGGTTAGAATCCTCAATACTTTCATGGCCTGATTGACTCACCTCACATCCTGCACACCGGACCTTCTAGTCCCTCGCTTCTATCACTCGACCCACACACACACACCTCACATCATTTAAGCACACTGTTGTGGTCCTTGTTTTTACGAAGAAAGGCTTCCAGCAGGACCGGCGAGTGGACTTAGCAAAGACCCAGTACTAAGGACCTACTGATGCGCAACTGGCAAAAATCCTGTGCTTTTCGGGTTAGTATTGGCAGATACGTTTTTAGCGTATAATGCACAAAATGGTTGGGTCATACTGATGGTATTACATTATTAAGATCATGCGTGGGACTACCATGACACCAGATTACATGCAGTACTAAAAAATGTCAAACAAATGTATTTCTTTCTTTCTTTTATTTATAGAGCGCACAAACAACCCGGAGGCATTGCGGTCCCGTTTTAAGGGGTTAGAGAGAGTGACAAGCATATGAACATACATGACATAGAACCCAATACTATATTAAATGTACAGAAAAGATATGATAGCTAGACTGGCTAGGGGATTAGGGCTGTTATGATCCAGGCCAGCCATGATAGCAATCATTAAAACCATTAGTAGCCCAGCATTAATTTTGTGGTGCTCATTTACGCAACCTTTAAAAACGTTTCCTATCAGGAAATGACACACAGCATCCGAATGTGGAAAGAAAACAATCCCAGGCAAACATGGCCGCCTTGGAATAAAAGAGAAGGGCTCTTGAAAGCTCCACCCTGTTCTCTTTGCATCAGGACAGCCGTAGTGCAAGGGGAATGGCAGTGGGTTTAGATTGGAAGAGGTAAGTGTTGGCTAGGTGAGGCCGGCATGAAGTGTCATGGATGAGATGGAGCAGGGGGTGTGCAGTGGTGGCACGGGGGCCGGGGGTGCAGGGGAGATGGGGCCAGGAGGAACATCCTTCATCAGGCTTAGGACATATGCTGACGCTGCCAGATTGAACTCACCATCCCTGTGAGCTGATTGGCTGCACCCTGCTCACTGGGTGCTAATGATGCGAACGTGAAGATTATTCTGTAGGAGGCAGGAAGCTCAGGCAGTTGCATGGGGTGTGGGGGTGGCTTCCTGCAGCTCTTGTGTTACTAGACCTAAATTGTCCATGAATGCTGGGTCACAACTGTCCACGCAGGGACATGTGTTTAAAGAATGCTGAGAAAGAACAGGTCATGGAGAGAGCTGTCCGGGAATGCTGAGAACCAAGATGTTGCAGCAACACCAATGCCTGAATTATGAGAAGTAATAGGTCCTGGAGAGACCTATCTGACAGCGGTGAGAAGGAAGAGGTTGCTGGGGGGCCACCTGTAACTGGAAGATAAGAGGCCACAGAGAGGCCCAGAAGTTAAGCCCAAGAACTTACCCCCCACACCTTACCCTCTTGCTTTACAGATCCGCCGGAGCACCAAGGGACCACACAGGTGGTGATAGTGCACGGTATAAAAAAAACCTTTAACATAACATAATATACAAGAGGGCCATGGTGAGGCCTGGCTCCTGGAAGCCAGAGGGACACCTCAAGCCCTTCAGTAATGCCTCTACAAACCATCCCCAGAAAACATTTGTTAAGTACTTGAGTAGGCTAGGCTTGAAATTCTGTTGATCACTTCATTTTGTCAAAGTTTACAAAACTATGTGATTTGCTGGGAACCGTGAGGGCTTCCAACAAGGGTTTAGGGCTGTAATGATCCAGGCCAGCCATAATTAACGCCATTAATTTTGGGTGCTAATTTCCCTTTTATAAATGTCTCAATAAAAGGTATGAAACGGGAGGAAATTCTGCACAGGCAGGCTCCCACACTACTGGTGTTGGAGCACAAATAGCTCAGTGATCTTACCGTAAAGTGCTGTGATGCACAATGAGGGATGAGAAGTACAATATATAGTCACAACATGATTGTTTATAATGTTTCTAGCCGTGAATGGAAGGCTAGCATAGTTGCTCCACAGGCAGGAGTCTGGGGATTGATTCCCAGGACCAATTCATTGATGTTGTAGCCATCAATGTTGATGTTCTACGCTGCTAACCTAGCTCTCTGCTCTTTCCCTCTCTCCCACCTCTTCTTTACAGCCTGCCGACTGGCCACCTGGTGTACCTCAGAGTCTCATAGGTACTTGGCACCCCCGCCAGTCTTCTTTTGCACTTGCCTCAGGGCCCTACAGCCCACCCACACTCACTGCACTTGAGAATGAACCTAAGAGAGTGGCTCTCTCTGCACTTATCCCAGTTTCCACCGACCGGGTGCACTTGGACCACCACCTCCCTGTGACTGTGTGCACGTGCTTGATCCATACGCAATTTGCCTGAAGATCTTCTGTCTGTTCTCCCTTGTCCTCACCCCTTAATTGCATTTGGTAAAACTGCAGAATCGCCATCAGGCCTATTTGCTGTATCCCAAACTGTTAAATGTATTGTATGCACTACACTGCTTGTGCAGGCTATTATTGTCTCAGAATTTCTAGGGCTCTGAGTGACTGTTTTTTCCCCTGTTCCCACCCTCCTTGAGCGCTTTGAAACAGTTGCCTGTATATAGGCGCATTATAAATAAACAATACCATACCAACGCCTCAGCCCATGTGTGCTCGACCTGCAAGAGCTTAGAAACAATGTAAACACCAGTATAGTCCTCATTTAACCAATCGGATACATAATTCTAGCATGTAATTTAGAAAAGCGATAACTGTGAAAATGGCTCCCACAGATCATCAAAGGATGGAATTGTTAGAAATCCTGCATAAATTGCGCTTAACCCGGGCCTCGAGTACCACTGTGCCCGTTGACAGCTTCGGGCAGCTTTGGAATGCAGTTGATAGTGTATCGAGGCGCTTCTTGATTAGTATTCCACTGCTTCCACGTCCTCATCTCATATGAAGATTGGCGGCTGAGGCGCGCTGAATGGCAGCGCCTAACACCTGATTGCCACTACGCTGTGTGAAATTAATTAGCCGACTGGGTCGGGGCGGGAAAGTAAAAAATCTTGTTGCATGAAATTGACAATGGCGTCGGTGGTGGTTTTGAGAATGACAATTAGCGTTGGGAATGGCAGTTTGGGGGCGGGGGTTGATATGTGAGAGTAGTGCACACTCGTGGTCTCAAGATTCTGAAGTCTCACTGGCATAGTGAGGGACGGGGCGAGATACACAACCTAATATTCTGCACAACTTCAATATTTCATCACTGCTGATGTGTCCCCTTTTGGGATTCTGGACGCCGAAGGCTGTTCCAGATGTTCTGCCATCTGGACTGCAGTATAGCAGAGATTCCCCCTTTTAAGGTTTGCAAGATGTGATGGTGTGCTGCCACCGAGAGGAGTAGACACATTGGACTGTGGACACAGCAGGAGTGATGCCTCACAGAGGCAGAGAGCTATGTGGTCGCTTAGACCTTGCGTGGACCTTGGAATCAGCATCAGCAGGGCAAACAGATCCACCAGAGATCTTGTGCTGTGTGCTCACGAAGAGGGATGGATCCCACAGATGCCTGAGGCTTTGAGCCACTAAGCGAAAAGGTGCGATGGGACTATGTGATAAGCAGTGGTGGCAGATACCAGCGAGATATGTGGCTATGTGGCCACCAGGAGGATGATATGAGAGATATGTGGCTATGTGGCCGCCAGGAGGACGATATGAGATATATGTGGCTATGTGGCCACCAGGAGGACGATATGAGAGATATGTGGCTATGTGGCCACCAGGAGGACGATATGAGAGATATGTGGCTATGTGGCCACCAGGAGGACGATATGAGAGATATGTGGCTATGTGGCCGCCAGGAGGATGATATCTATATGGGTCTTTTAAAATACATAATATAAGCCAACTATATGTATAGGGGCTTGAACAGATCTCTTTACACCCAACAAGATGTGACTCAATGCCTGAATTGAAAAGACAAGAGGCATTCTGCATATACCATGTGTGAACCCTGAATCCAGCTGGAAGGAATAAACATATTGATTTCCGTATTTTCATTTGATTTTGACATATGACTGTCACCTATAGTAACACCCATCAGACAAATCATTCAACGTAATAATCTGATTAAATGCCATACTTTTTTTTATCATAGTCACACAATTTATTTAACAATTCACTTTCAGCAGTCTCACATTCCAAATACATAGGGGGTCATTACGACCCCGGCGTTAAGGGGTTAACGTCGCCGTAAAAGGCTGCGGTGCCGTTAACCCCTTAACGCCTTACTACAAGGTCCCTTTGCGGCTCCCGACCTGAACGGCTGGTCTGGACCAGCCGTTAACGTAAGGACCCGCAAAGGGACCTTGATGGCAATTACGGTACCTCAATTTGCGGTACCGTAATTGCCGCCTTCCCCATTCCCATTGAGCCCTATGGGGCAAAAATGGGAATGGGGAAGGGCCATGGAGAAAGGGGGAATTACCGCCCTGCAAACCTTGGAATGGGGTGGTAATTCCCCCTTTCTCCATGGCGGACTCCGGCATAGCACCATGGTTTAGCGCCGGAGTCCTAATGAGGGCCATAGTCACTAAAAGGACTGGTCCTCCTTTTCCTATCGATTGATCAGAATAACTCTTTTGCCCACAGATTAAATCCATATGAATATTACACATTTTCTCATTTGTGTTCACACTTTCTTGGGAATTTGCATTTAATCCTTTCCAACAAAGTCATCGCCTTGGTTTCAGAAGATGATCACCGTTCAGATCTCTGAAGTCAGGCAACACGTGTGGTTGGTGCCTGATCACTCATGGTTTATGGAATAATTGCGTTGCCACAGGAGCGGGATTTCATCACACGTGGAACGCAGCAACCATGATACACCACTATGCTAAGAGACGTGGCCAGCGTGTTGATCTCGCATGCACCAAACGTATTTAATGTAACATAGCATGCCACCAGACACTGATTAACACGCTAAGAGCTATATTGAATCTGTTTTCTTCCTTTCAGTGAGTACACTGGGAGAAGTTATCACACTGCCTATGCATGATTTCACAACTCAAGAGCCAGGCTCAAATTAATTGACACATTAGTCATTGGCTGATAATTAACTAATAACACAGAATAGAGTACGAGTAATGGTCACCAGTGTTTATGTCATTTCAGGGCTTGTGAAAGTGTGATGCCCAAAACATGTACCAGATTTAATATGATTGAAAGACGATTGGGAAACCCTGGCTGTAAAATTCAGTTTTCAAGAAGATCTTCCAATTAACCTTCTTTCGAAATTACTGATGAGTGGGAACGCGGTGCAGAGATAAGATATGTGTAGCCTGATTTTGTCATATATACATGACGTGACCATGGATATGTGGTCAAAAGAAGGAGAGGGGGGAGAGACAGGGGGACAGAGATCACTAGGTGATCACAGATCTTACAGAGACCTGTGGCTAAGTAGGACCAGAAAGAGCATATCCCACAAAGATCTGTATATAGGTGGCAAAAGAGACATGTGGCTAAGTGGAACCAGAAAGAGCATATCCCACAAAGATCTGTATATAGGTGGCAAAAGAGACATGTGGCTAAGTGGGACCAGAAAGGGCATATCCCACAAAGATCTGTATATAGGTGGCAAAAGAGACATGTGGCTAAGTGGAACCAGAAACAGCATATCCCACAAAGATCTGTATATAGGTGGCAAAAGAGACATGTGGCTAAGTGGGACCAGAAAGGGCATATCCCACAAAGATCTGTATATAGGTGGCAAAAGAGACATGTGGCTAAGTGGAACCAGAAACAGCATATCCCACAAAGATCTGTATATAGGTGGAAAAAGAGACATGTGGCTAAGTGGAACCAGAAACAGCATATCCCACAAAGATCTGTATATAGGTGCAAAAGAGACATGTGGCTAAGTGGGACCAGAAAGGGCATATCCCACAAAGATCTGTATATAGGTGGCAAAAGAGACATGTGGCTAAGTGGAACCAGAAACAGCATATCCCAGAAAGATCTGTATATAGGTGGCAAAAGAGACATGTGGCTAAGTGGGACCAGAAAGGGCATATCCCACAAAGATCTTATATAGGTGGCAAAAGAGACATGTGGCTAAGTGGAACCAGAAAAAGCATTACCCACAAAGATCTGTATATAGGTGGCAAAAGCGACATGTGGCTAAGTGGGACCAGAAAGGGCATATCCCACAAAGATCTGTATATATGTGGCAAAAGAGACATGTGGCTAAGTGGAACCAGAAACAGCATATCCCACAAAGATCTGTATATAGGTGGCAAAAGAGACATGTGGCTAAGTGGAACCAGAAAGGGCATATCCCACAAAGATCTGTATATAGGTGGCAAAAGAGACATGTGGCTAAGTGGAACCAGAAAGAGCATATCCCACAAAGATCTGTATATAGGTGGCAAAAGAGACATGTGGCTAAGTGGGACCAGAAAGGGCATATCCCACAATGATCTGTATATAGGTGGCAAAAGAGACATGTGGCTATGTGGAACCAGAAATGGCATATCCCACAAAGATCTGTATATAGGTGGCAAAAGAGACATGTGTCTAAGTGGAACCAGAAAGGGCATATCCCACAAAGATCTGTATATAGGTGGCAAAAGAGACATGTGGCTAAGTGGAACCAGAAACAGCATATCCCTCAAAGATCTGTATATAGGTGGCAAAAGAGACATGTGGCTAAGTGGAACCAGAAACAGCATATCCCACAATGATCTGTATATAGGTGGCAAAAGGGACATGTGGCTAAGCGGAACCAGAAAGAGCATATCCCACAAAGATCTGTATATAGGTGGCAAAAGAGACATGTGGCTAAGTGGAACCAGAAAGAGCATATCCCACAAAGATCTGTATATAGGTGGCAAAAGAGACATGTGGCTTTGTGCACCAGAAGTGACATATCTGAGAGAGATCTGTGTGTATAATGCACCGGAAGTGGGTAATCTCAAAGAGACCCGTGGATAAGTGGCACCAGAAGGAGTATATCTCACAAAGATCATTTAATACATGGCACCAGAAGGCAGATATCTCGCAGATACTAGTGGATAATTGGCACCAGAAAGAGGATATCTCACAAAGACCAGTCTATAAGTGACACCAAAAGGAGAAAATCACACTGTGACACGAAATTATGTGGCACCTAAAAGTGTCATATTTCACAGAGATCTTTGGCTTTTTGGCTATGTGGCACCAGAAGGGGCATAGCTCACAGAGACCTGTTGCAATGTGGCACCAGAAGGGGATACCCCACAGATATATGTAGCTTTGTGACACCAGAAAGGGCATATCTCACCGAGACTTGCGGCTATGTTGGCACCAGAAGAGAAGTATCTCCAAAGGACATGTGGTTACGACAGTGCCTCCTTCTCTCTACTAAGTCCTTCTTTTCCTCCAGTAACTACTATTATCACCCTGTCCCAAGTTATTTACATCCTATATAGACTGATTTAATCCTGCTTCCATAAAACAATTCCAACATATGTTTTGAATGGTTTGAAACACTGATCATCCTATACTTTTCTGTGCCTGTATACAGCTTGCCGCTTTCCCTGTGTACCCACCCAGATTTGAATGAAGCTTTGGGGTGGCAGCCATTGCCTGGTACAACAGGGAAGGGTCTATTTCTCCATTACCCTGTTCCAATTAGTTGTACCCTTCAAAAATCTCTCTGAATCCCTGCCCCTGAAGCTATGCGTGTTTACTTCCCCTCTCTCGTAATCACTGTCTATCTCTGAAAGAAATGGAAACGCAGATAGTGTGCTATTTGCTTGCACACCAGTCTGGGTTCATAGTGTCTGGTAAGCTGCACATGGAACGCCAGCAAACCATGCAGGTGGCAAAACGGTGCGGTATAAGAACCTTTAACATAACATAACATAACACAACATAACATATGCATTCACTCACTACTATGGAAGGCTGCAGTTTTAGTTATCATAATCCTACAGGTCCTATACACATCGAATTCTGACCCTAAAACCAATCAAGTGCCTGACATTAATGTCCTGGCAGCTGACACAAGTCATACTTTGTTCGCTCTGCCTGTTTGGTCGCACATGCAGCATAACAACTATTAATCGCCATCATCATCATTATTATTGTTATTATTATTATTAATGGAGAAGATAAAATTGCAGATGCGTTCATGTTGGGTATGTCAGGAGCCCAAATGTCAGTGTGTTAATTGACTGCACGCATAACGCCCACCCTCTTATGCCCCTGGTGAAGGGCTGGCCTCAGAGCTGTATTTAACCATGGATGAAAACATTCTCATTGTTAACCTTCCTTCACAACAATTATTGAGGACAAGGTTTCAAATCACAAACACAACAAGAAATAAAGGAAGGCGCCGGAGAGATGCGAACCGTGTTCGTTCTCCACCGCAGACTGACATGTCCTGATCCGCAAGGACCAATTAGAACTCCTTCATTGCATTGTTGTTTCGGAGCCCAGCATACGTGCACACTGTAGCAATTAAGGCAGAGCGGGCTTAGACTGGAGGCTGGCAATGGGTTCTGTGAGAAGGCACCCTTCTCTGCCCGGTAAAAGGTCCACTAACGAAGCAGCAACATGGGCCCAGGGGCTTTTGTTGCCATAAACGAAATCCCTGTCCTGCCGAAATTGCTAGACATGTGAGAGGCCAGAACCCTGCCAAGTTCTTTATACACCTCTATAATTTGCCTGAAGGTGGGGTATTGACGTTTTGTATTTATTTGGATGTCAATTTCGATCAGAAATGACTTACTAATGTATATAGGACACACCCTAGGCACATCAATTAGCATTAAAGGTTAATTAAAAGTGAATATTAGTCAGTGTGCTCTACCCATGTTGATTGGTTACTAAGTTTCGAAATTATGATCACTTAGCTGGTTTTCATTTAAACAACAAAGCCTTTGCTGCAGGGCTTCATAACGACTGGTATCCACTAGCCAATCGGTAATAGACTAGGTCAAAAGTGTGGGTTTTGTAGAAGCCTTTGTGCATGGCTTACTAGGTTATTTTCATTTTTATTTATATCTTCCAAATAAGCCAAAGTGCTTTATCTCGTAATCCAAAATATTCTTTATTATAAAAATGACATCAAGAGTCAGTGTGTATACATTTGTACATTAGTGCCAACAATCTTCTCTCGGAGGCACGTGCATACATTTCGCTCTTGCTTGGGCTTTTTCAAGGCACAGTTTTTACAATGTATTATATTTCGGGTATTTTTAATATTATGCCATTACATGTATTTGCATGTTCTCTAAAAATTGCCCATAATCCATTGAGAGCATCGTTCTAAATATACATTTATGTCATCATGTGTTGCCTATTCCAGGATAGGTTATGACAATTTCAGCTCTTCATGGTTAAGCGTGGATTCTTAGCCGCTCGTGACCATGAAGAGCTGAAGCTACCAGACCAAGGACCTAAGAACTAACCATAACCAATTGAACAGCAAAATATGAGAGCAACCACAGAGGGCCCAGAACAGAAGGAACTCTGAGATCACAAGGGTAGTGCCTAAAAATAATCTCTTTGTACTAATCCAAACTCACCTTGCATCTAAAGAACCACTCAGCCTTAGAGATTGAATTGTTAGTGTCATGTCCTATATTGGAATAGGCAACACATTATTAAATTAATGTATATTTAGAACAATGCTCTAAATGGATTATGGGCAATTTTTAGAGAGCATGCAAATACATGTATATTAAAAATACCTGAAATATAATGAATTGTAAAAACAGTGCCTTGAAAAAGCCCAAGGGCGAAACGTATGCACGTGCCTCCTGGCGGAGATTGTTGGCACTAATGTACAAATGTATAGACACTGACACTTGATGTCACTCTTATAATAAAGAATATTTTGGATTAGTACTTTCATGCGCAAAGGCTTCTACAAAAGTTAGCATCCCACTCCTGTTATTATTGACCTTTTATTAATATTATTATTATTATTGGGTTATTTAGATGGCGTGGACCCAGTTTCCAGAAGCATCAAAACGCTTTACAATCATAGGTGGAAGAACAAGGTGAGGGGAGTGAAGAAACAAGGGATTGTGGAGCTAACAATATGGGAGGCGGAGGGCGGGGCATGTGTCAGTAAGGGATCTACAAGCAACCAGGAGAAGTAATAGTGAGGATCAGATCACCCAGTCTCAGGGAGGGTCGGGAGTGGAGAGTGTGTGAACTTCGGTGTGAGGGAGGAGCCATTTCTTGGAGAGGAAGGTCTTGAGCTCCTTCCGGAGAATCGTGGGCCGAGAATCGTGGAGAGTGTGTGAGCTTCGGTGTGAGGGAGGAGCCATTTCTTGGGGAGTAAGGTCTTGAGCTCCTTCCAGAGAATCGGGGTCCAAGAATCGTGGAGAGTGTGTGAGCTTCGGTGTGAGGGAGGGGCCATTTCTTGGAGAGGAAGGTCTTGAGCTCCTTCCAGAGAATCCGGGGCAGAGAATAGTGGAGCATAGACAGAGAAGGCCTGTCTTCTGGTTCTTTCCTTCCTGAAGTGTCGGAATTGAAGCCTGCACATGTCCTTACTTCTGGTGGGTCTTAAGCCTCTGAGTTTCTCAGTGAGGTAGCTTGACGACATCAGGGTGACAGCCTTGTATATGATGCGGCAGGATTTGACCTCTGAAGGATGAAAGGCTAAGTCACACCTATCTACGTAAAAACCTATGACCCTCTACTATTTAGACACAGAGATCGCTGCAGTGAACACGCAACCTCTTCAGCTAGTCTAGCACAATCTCTTGCCACGTCTCTGCTTTTAATGCCTGTCCCTGTAGATGCCTCTTGTCAATTTGTGACTGTATATTCCTGTCTCACTCTACCTCTCCTGTGCCTTGCCATACCCAACGTGGCCTTTCTTACTATAATGCCTTCTTCAGCCCGGGACAGCCCCCGTAATCTCGGCATTGTCTCCCTAGATGGTTAGAGGTTTTCATCGTTGGTTGAGGCCTTGCTTTATAAATCTCTGCTCAGAAGGTGCAGTTTCCTCTTTCTCGTTCAATTCTCCTCATTTCTGATTCTGCAGCACTGTGCACTCCAGCGCGTGGACACCATGGGGAGAATTCTAAAGAGTCGCCCCTGCAGAGAGAGAGAGAGCCTGTCAGGAATGAGGTCTGGCACCCAGTGGACACCCTCTGTCTCGCCGGCACGCACCAGAGCCATGCATTGTGAGTCTCCAGTCCATGGGGTCATCAGACTGGAGTAGACTGTGTTCCCGTCGCAATGCCACGGGGAGCTCGGGATATCACGACGGCAGTTTGGCTCAAAGTGGAAGCAGGCCGTGCTGGCAGCTGCCCGCAGTAGTGGGCGCCCGGGCTGCATACAAATGGGCTGACGATCACTGCACCGCGCATCCAGTGGCCAGATTATCAAAGATTGGCACAGGTGCTAAAAAGTGAGCAAATGCTTTGATAATACAAAATGGCGCAAACAGGCTTTGTCACACCCCATATTATCTAAAAACGTTTACACGCTCATCAAAATGAACCAGGCTTTTGTTTGTTTTACGTTTGCTGCATAAAATACAAAAAAGGTGTGTATTTTTATGTTACACATCACCCATCATAAATAAAACAGCCTGCTCTAATTTTTCCCAGGTGAAAACATTTGAGATAATACCGATTGGGGTTACATCTTTTTGCCCTACTCTCTATTAACAAAGCAGAAAAATTGGTGCTAAATTAATTTGCTCTGCTTTTTTGCACAGGTGCCGATCTTTGACAATCTGTCCCCTGGTCACGATGCTGCTCCCCACCTGCAGGCTGAGTTCATGGGCGCCGCTGGTCGGTGCGCCGCACAGCCAGGCCACGATGCTGCGTGGTGCCTGTGGGCATCCAGCAGTTCAGGGGCGCCGCTGGTCGGTGCGCCGCACAGTCAGGCCACGATGCTGCGTGGTGCCTGTGGGCATCCAGCAGTTCATGGGCGCCGCTGGTCGGTGCGCCGCTCAGCCAGGCCACGATGCTGCGTGATGCCTGTGGACATTTAGCTGTTCATGGGTGCCTAGGGCCAGTGCACCGCGCAGCCAGGACTCCATTTTGCGTGGCTCGCGGGCATCCAACAGTTATGGGGCGCATGCGGCTAATGCACCGCGGAGCCAGGTCACACTACCCTGCATGCCATTCGGGCATCCCGGAGCCTTGGCTAGCTCAGAAAATGATTCTCCTTCGTCTTGTGGCTGTTCAGATGCCCTGCAGCCTGATTGGTCATCCTATTGCTAAATTCAGTAGCGGGGGTGAAGCCCCCACAGGCTTCTCTCCAGTGAAGTAGATGGAGCACTCCCAGTCAGGGCAGGTGCCATCTAGAAGCGCAAATCTCAAAATAAGCATTCAAAGAGACTAACGAAGGTGTTCTAGGCGCTAGAAGAGGGAAGGAATTGAGCTGGCCATCTTTTCCTGACCCCCACTTTCTTTTTTTACTTTCTTTTCTCCTCTGTTGCTTTTGTGTGTATTTCAGTTTGTTTATAGAGTCTGAAAGTGCTTTGACATGGTGGGAAGAGGTGAGCTATTGTCACCAGAAACTACTAACCTACAAATGACTATTCTCCACTTCTACCGGCCTTCGACAACCTCGCGTGGTTGGTAGAGGTTGGTGAGCACCTGCTGAAGAGTCACGAAGCTGGCCTTGGAGGCAAGCACCAACTCAAGGGCTTCAGGGGGCCTGTGCGCAAGAGAGAGATGCACTCACATACTGAACTGCATTAGAGCGCTCACGGTGCCTCGCCTATAGCGCTGTGCAGCACCTTTTAATGTTTGGGCGCTCTAGTATAGAATATGATATATTTTTAACTGCCAAGTGAAAAATCAGAATTAAGCTGGGGGTTTGTCTAGCACACTATCTTCAACTGGAATGCCTATAGGCGCCTCTCGGTCGAGTAAATGATGGTATGAGGATTAGTGGATGAGTGTTTCCTAATTCCTTCTGAAGGCCATGTGGAGAATGCCTTCCCAGGCTACTGCACAGTGGGGCCTTGCCTTTGTACAGGTGGCAGCCTTTGGGCACGTTCAGTGGAGTTTGGTTGGCAGAGAGCAAGAAACGTTAAGGGGGTAGGGACGGACTTTGCGGCTGAAGTGGCGGAGGGAAATTCGAGGCCCCATTTGTGGGGACGAGCATGAAGGGAACGTCGCATTCTGACACGCATGAAGGCCTGAAAGGGTTGAGTCCCTGCCAGCGTCGGCTCAAGGTGCGCTCAGGGAGGTCAGCCGCACAAGGGCGCCCCCTGTCGCAGCAATAAAGGGCGCCTTGCCTCCAGCTCTGTGTCATGTAAACTTAAGTATCGATCTGGGCGTGCCCCTTACCCTCACTTTACAAGAACAGCAGGGGGCGCAGTTCTGTTGTTCGGCTGACCCGTGTTCTTGACAGGCATGCCCGGGCTCCAGGCACATATTTGGGAGGTAACTGAGGCTGTGTGGGGCTTTCATTTGTAAATGTCGTGTCGGAGGGGGGGGGGGCGGGGGGGGCGGGGGACGCAGTCAGGTTAGGAGATGATGATGGGGGTCCTTGCTCCTAAAGTGACTTCTCGTGGAAAGGGTCTCGGCCATAGAAAGTGTTGGACGGCGAAAAGCACCCTGGGGGTGGGGGGGGGGGGGGGGCAGTGTGTAATGGCCGAGTCAAGAGGTGGCCACAGGGTGGGGTGCTCTGTGGTGAGGCCGTGCCTTGTTAGGCGGTGGAAGCGGCGTTTCGGTTTCGGGGTCACTGAGCTCCAGGAAACTGCTTTTCGCCATCCGTGTTTCAATAGGGGGCACGCAGCCTGCAGAAGCCCCCTGAAGACCTGCGCTGCACGCCACAGGAGCCAGCGCTTGGGGTGGGCCCCAGACCGGCGTACGGCGCTATGCTAAAATGATCACACTTTACATCGCCATACAGAAGAGTTACCAAGGGATGAACAGGTTGGGGGGAGGGGTATTCAGGGGGTGCCAGAAGCACATAGCTCCAGAGCTTGCCTTTCCTTCCCTGCAGGTTCCCACACAGGTGAAATCATTTAAAAAGCATCACCCTCTACTCTTCCATAGCATTGATGGCGCCAATGCCCTCCGTGAGCGTTGCTCAAGATCCTGGGGGTCTGCTCTGTGCACTGGCGGTGCACACAGAAGACCCTGTGGCTGCCATGCAGAGGCTGGCAGGGTAGCATGTATTTAGCGGCGCAATATTGGCTGCCCTACTTCCTTTGGTGTTTATTGAAATTTGCAAACGGTCTGAAACAGAAACTTCCCTTCTGAACTCCAAATGTATCCCCCGCCTGCAGGTGGCAGTCACTGCATGGCCCCTCCTGGCACCGCTTCCCACCCATTGGCTAAAGCAAGGAGCCCTCGGGCCAGGCCTCCTCACTCTTTTGAAGGCAAGTTGGTCGTACCTGGGTGTGCCCTCATGGCCCAAAATGCCACGAGCTTTGATTGGACTCATCCTTGCTTCAAACACAACACTGCACCCAGGATGCTGTCTGAAAGCACCCTTTATTACAGCAAAAGGATGGGTGTCCCCTTCATCGTGGACCTGGGGAACATATGAGATCAGAAAACCAAGGAAAAATAGTCACACGGAAAACATTATTTTGAATTTACAAATTAAGTCTACTCAAATATGCCCGGTCAGTAAGAATGATATATTCATATTTTATTGACATAGTAAACACAGTTATATAAAAATAGACACAATGTTAATCATAAAATGTATACAAAAACATGCAAGATCTAAAAAACATTTTCAGAACATGCACCGTTCTAGCACTTTATTATACTTTGCACTTTTGCATCTTTATTTATGTAATTGACGCATAGCAACATTTTCAATTCGAGAGAGAAATAGCCATTAGCCCTAAGAAAAATGGGTGTAATGTGGGCTTCTGGCCGATTATGATAAAGGCTATTTAGTACCCCTTCTTGCGGGGTCGTATTTAGATGCCAATCCTTTCTACATACAGATTGTATATGGTTGTTTCATGCAGTATCAATTAAAATGTTTTTTAGATCTTGCATATTTTTTTATACATTTTATGATTAACATTGCGTCTATTTTTATATAACTGTTTTTACTATAACAAAATATCCCCCTCAGCTTTCCATCCTTCCGAGGGCGATAGAGCACCAACTTGGGTTGGGTGATCATTGCATGCGCAGTGCTTTGGCGAAAGCGCCCTATAAATAACAAAACGTTATGTGAGGCAACAGATGCTCGTCCTTTTGGCATAGCCTTGCATAATAGCCTGGCACTTAAGGGGTTAACTGCCCTGTTAAGCAGCAAGCAATACACAAGCAATAGGTTTCATTTTTGTACTCGTAAAAAACGTCTGCATGTAGCGTGCATTTAAGAAAAATCTGGTTGCGCCACTCCTTTTCACATCCGCAGCAAGTATCATGCAAACATGCGCTTCCTCCATTCCTGGCACCCGTGCGAACCTTGTGATGCCATGTGGCACTCTCACGGGGCAATGGAATAACTCTCCGAACAGACTTCACACAAGAAAAAGCTGCATAGCTACAGTCAACGTACATACCACAGCCCTGGCAGACACGCGGCACGCAGCCCCCCCACAGCACACAGATGCCTGCTTACCTTACACCCAGCACTGGTTCACATGCAGAGCTCAGAGTACCTCTAGTCTGCACACACCAACACAGCAGCAAAACTAGCTTGCGTTTTCTTCTCTCCCTACTGACCTAACACATCTCCCTCTCCCTAAGATCCGCCAGAGCGCCTGGAGGCCATGCAAATGGCAGTAGTGAGCTGTAACAATCACAGCATTTCAAATGTGTTTCCTTATTTTGGCAAAAACTCTCAAACCAATGAATCATGCAATCGCAATACATAGCACCTGGGGCGAGGGAGCCTTCCAATCAGGTCACTCGGATCGCGATCCAAGCCTGTGTTCTGAGCAATCTGAAGGCTGCTCTCATTTGCCCCGCCATCTTCCCCCACCAAACCCTCCCCGTCGGGCTCTGGTCTCTTCACTTCCCATACCCCACTTACTTGATTCCTCTGGTGGTGGTGCCGCCAGAGCCGGCCTTAGGGGAGGGCAGGCCGGGCGGCCATCTGTGGTGGCACACCCCCCAGGGCGCCATTAGTTCCCACCACGCCAGCTCGGGGGAGTCTTTCAAGGGCTCCCCCGAGCTGGCGCAGTGGGAGAAGGCGAGGCAGGCGGCTTTTTGGTATTAAATGCACCTGCCGTCGCGGGCGCATTTAATAGCAAAAGGGCACCAATCGCCCCCCACAACGCCAGCTTGGGGGAGTCCTTGAAAGACTCCCCCGAGCTGGCATCGCAGGGGCTAATGGCGCAGTGGCAGAAGGACCGGCAGGTGTTTCTTTTTTTCATTAAATGCACCCGCAGTGGCAGAGCGCTTTTAATAACATTAGGGTGCTGGTGCGCCCTATTAACATAATTACCTCCTGGTAAAAAAAAAAGTGGCACCTCCTGGCCCTGCCTCCCCTCCACCCCGCCCCCTGTTGACCAGGGGTGCACCGGGAACGGTGGGGCGCCAATTCGCCCAAGGCGTTGCTGCCCCTAAGGCCGGCCCTGGGTGCCGTCGTTGCCACTACGAGTGACAGCCAGCTGCCATGAAATGGAAGAGGGGCTCTGCACTGAGTGCTGTCTTTCAGCTCCACGGCGGCCATCTTTGGTTAATATTGTGCTTGAATTAACAGGACGCCGTCAGCACGTCACATTAATTGAAGAAACATGTCCCAGGGTTTCGGACTGAACACTCCGAGGGCTAATAGCATTAAAGCCTTGACACTGCCAGTTCATCTGCCAGTAAGTGCCCTGGGGTGAACCAACGCGCACCGAAACATGGGTTTAACCCCGTCTCTGGAAGGGAATATTGGCCTTTATAATGAAGGCTGATGGTATGACTGCTCCGACCGGAAGTTAGACCAGTTGATGCCCCACGTGTTCCCTTTGGAGCTCTGCACAAGACCCCCAACTGTCCAAAACTGCTGCCATCAAAGCGGTGAACATGGCACGAATTCAGCACATGAGAGGTGCCACCCAAACAAACAGAAGGCCCCCTGGCACAAGAACGTCGTTACTGGCTGCAGGAAACGAGGCTATGAGACCCCCTTTCTGGGGAGGGGTGCGGGGGCAAAGAAGCTTCTTATCCCGCTGCTGAATACCTGCAAGCTGGCAGCAAAACTGCTCTCAGATCCGAGGCATTCGTGGGCACAGAGGCAGACGGCAGGACGCGTGCCAGGGACACATTAAATCCCACTGGGCAGTCTGGTGCCCGGCTAATACTTAAACATGCAAGAATTATGCAAGGAAAGTGATTAGCAGCAGGTGCTGCGCTCTCACTGAGGCCCAGACGCTTCCGATAGACGCATGGTCGGCGTCAAGAAACATCAGAGAGAGGGGGAGCGGGAAGGACCCCAGAAAGCGGCACTGCTTTCAAGTCTGCACAGGGTGGGAGTCTGGTCCATCAGCCTTGGGCAGCCGGGCACCTTAATGACTGTGGCTGCAGAGTAGCCCAACAATAGGGTGAGGCGCAGACTGAACAGCGGGCCTTCACATTTCACTATAAACCTTGTCCCCATTAATGCCAAAATGCCGTTGCAGGTCGTCTAATCCCTGCTGACCAGGATCCAGAGTTCTACCAGCTTCAGCCTGCAGTGGAGGAGGGTGGGGGGATATCTGGACCATATACCATCTTCCTTCATATGAGAGCCTAGAAGATGATCATAAGGAAAGGTGCCCGCCAGGGAGGCAAAGTGCTTGAAGGAAACTTGGACCCAACTCAACAAGCAGGTGCCCCCGAGAGAGCACAAGCGTTGGCCAATACTCAACTCTCCTGCCTCCAGGGCATCGAAAGCTGAGAATTCCAGCAGCCCCCTCCTGGGATAGGCACCTCCAGGATCTGAACTGGAGAGGGGCGTCGCCGAATGGCACCAATATTATGTATGCCTTTAACCCATAGCGCTGTATGCCGCTCAGCTGACTTTGTAACAACGAGTGGCAAATACTTTACACAGTCTCTGACTCAGTCTCCAAAGAGGCCCTGGAAATGGAAATAAAATAGGTTACCACACAAGAGAGTCCCAGGGTGCAGAAGCCCACCTGGGCATTTCCAGAGTTCCCTATAGGCCAGTCCACCCCTGGTCTCTAACCATGCATCACCAAATACGCTCACGTTGGCTGAAATAACCCCAAAACGGTGCTCACCTTTCATGAATGATTTGCCACGATTCCCACAGCCTGTGACCTGGCATCTCTGATTGGCATACACTTCCCTGACCCTCCATCAGTGATGGAATCACACCTTCGCAGTCCCTGACCCTGCATCTCCGATTGGTCAATCCTTTCTCTGCCTGGCACTGCATATATGTTTGGAAAACACTTTGCACAGCCTCCGGCCATGCCTCACTGACTGGACAATACTTGCATAGCCACCGACCACATGCTTCAATGATTGGATAACAGTTTCCAGCCTATGACCACACAGGAAATATCTTGAATGGCAATTGTCCTGATCTTGCTGATTCATCAAAAAACTCTCATATTGGCTGAAAGAACCCCAAAATGGCAGATATCATTTCCAATCCTTTCTTGATATGATTTGGAGTCAGGCACAGTGCAGGGAATGGGCGGGAACACAACAGAGCGGGGCTCCGGGAAGACCTGCCTTCCCAGACGGAGCTCTGGCAAAACATGGCTTGTTGCCATGTCCCCAGACCCATGGGCTTGCCGCGACACTCACACCCACTCTTTAATAAGCAGGCAGCTTTTATTTTAGAAGACACTGTAAAGTCATCTGAAAACGGTCCATTTTAGAAGACTCTGCAGCACTGTCAAGTCCATGTGACAACTAGTATCTTTTCTGAAGCTGAGTTATCACATGGACGAGCACGCTTCAACTGACGCAGCATGATCAACAAAATGCAAAAACAGGCAAAGCCTCATATACTTGTAACCTTTCCAGACGTGTATATATCTCCAGCAATGTATAGATATTTTTTTATTAGGGTGAGTAGCGTGACCAATTAAAACCGCAGAGGCCAACTTCCATTATTTACTCAAAAAGGTTTCTTACTGAATCACAATAAGACATGTTTCAAATTTAAAATTCTGGACATACTTATGTTCCCATAATGCTCTTTTCTTTTATGCAAACTGCCAGGATTGGGTTCTATGAAGAGATACTGTATTTAGCGACCTGACCTGAGACCACGCCCCTCGGGCTGCCCCCACCTGCCTACAGCCCGCCCCTCCAAGGATGAGAGGGTTCCCCCCGTACATTTCTCCCATTTCCAGCACTGGTCAGGCTGCCTTCCAGCAGGTTTTGCCACTGCACACAGATGCATATGATCACATGATGTCACGTTAGGCTAGACCCTCTTCACCCCTGACCCCACAATGCCATTGGTTTTGGGGATATTTAGCAGGTCATAGAGGGGAGCGCCTTCACTTTGTCTTGTCTTCCCTTTTTACATCTAAAGCCCCCGCCTTGGAGGGCAAAAGAAGGACGGGCACCGCAAGGTGGAGCGCGAAAAAGTAATACAAATTCTCTTTTTACTTACACGACTATAATTGCCCTGCCTATTCTTCTGAGGGCACCATAAAACCACAATTTCTTCGAGGAGAGGCACTTCCTGTGGCAGTAAACGCCAATTTCATGTAGACAGATGTAGCAAGCCCACTTTCCCCATCAAAAGATATTTCCTCTGATGGGGCGCGAAACCAGGAGACGCGCGTCCAAGCGAGCGACGATAATCAGCGCGGTCAGTCCATCTGTCTGCGCCGCCCACGCAGCGCTTCCCGGCTGCAGCGTCTTTGCCAGCACCTTCAGAGAACCTCTGCCACACTCACCACCCAAGCCACAAACCACGTACCCGCCCCATGCACCGACTTCGAGCACCCGTTCATCATTGGTTAGGGCGGGGCAATCTATGTGCTCATCTCAAAATGGTGTCATTCTAGGTGGGGACAAGGATGTTTGTCCCCCTCTAACATTTGTGGCACACCATTTTGTCCCACTCATTTGGCAGAGGCCCCTTTCATTTAGATGTGGAATCTGTGACCGCGAGATCAAACACAGGCCCCAGTAGTGGGCGCGTTAGTCTACTGAGCCACAGACCTGAGATCTGAACCTGTGACCGTGAGATGAAACACAGGCCCCAGTAGTGGACGCATTAGTCCTCTGAGCCACAGACCTGAGAATTGAACCTGTGACCGTGAGATTAAACACAGGCCCCAGTAGTGGACGCATTAGTCCTCTGAGCCACAGACCTGAGATCTGAACCTGTGACCGTGAGATGAAACACAGGCCCCAGTAGTGGACGCATTAGTCCTCTGAGCCACAGACCTGAGAATTGAACCTGTGACCGTGAGATGAAACACAGGCCCCAGTAGTGGACGCATTAGTCTACTGAGCCACAGACCTGAGATCTGAATCTGTGACCGCGAGATTAAACACAGGCCCCAGTAGTGGACGCATTCGTCTACTGAGCCACAGACCTGAGAACTGAACCTGTGACCGCGAGATGAAACACAGGCCCCTGTAGTGGACGCATTAGTCTACTGAGCCACAGACCTGAGAATTGAACCTGTGACCGTGAGATGAAACACAGGCCCCAGTAGTGGACGCATTAGTCCTCTGAGCCACAGACCTGAGAATTGAACCTGTGACCGTGAGATGAAACACAGGCCCCAGTAGTGGACGCATTAATCTACTGAGCCACAGACCTGAGATCTGAACCTGTGACCGCGAGATGAAACACCGGCCCCAGTAGTGGACGCATTAGTCCTCTGAGCCACAGACCTGAGAATTGAACCTGTGACCGTGAGATGAAACACAGGCCCCAGTAGTGGACGCGTTAGTCTACTGAGCCGCAGACCTGAGATCTGAACCTGTGACCGCGAGATGAAACACAGGCCCCTGTAGTGGACGCATTAGTCCTCTGAGCCGCCACTGAGCCACAGACTCAGCTATTCCTTCAGGTAATCTCCAAATGTCCTATTGGTCGGTTTAATGAAATTGAATCTCTTCCTACTTAGGCTGGGAGACCCCATTGTTGACACCACTGTCGTGCCCCTCTCTCTCTTTTCAAAAGTGCAACAGGATGTGGGAGGGGTAGGAGGCTTCTCCAATGGTGGAGGAGACAGAAAGCAGCAGGAGTGAGCACACGTTGTGTGGGTGGGAAATGGCGCCCCCCCCCGCGGTGTTCTTTACTTATTAACAACATCCGAGAGGTAAAGGCTTTCCCACAAGTCTTGGACAACATTTGAGGGAAAGACCAAACATTTGCAACTATCCTCAGCCAGGTAACCATTTAGCATTCTCTGCATCGTGCAGGGAGTCAGTGAGCCCCCTCATGTAGGGGGGAACTGGGGAGAGAGAGGGCGAAACGCCCTACATTTGCTTGGTGGAGAAATGGACTCATTGTTAGTTGTATTTATTCTGGCGTGAGTGTAAACAGGGACTTGCCTTCACCCACCACCACTAACCATTAATGGGATATTTGAGCAGAAGAACTTCCCTTAGAATACAGAGAAGTGGAAGGGTGGTTATTTGAGAGTGGGGGAGGCCAGCTCCTGCAAAGTCAATCCAAAGGACATGGCTGAACATTTTTGTGCGAAAGCCTTTTTACAAAGGATGGCATCCCAGTCCATCCAGTGCTGGAAATGGAAAACATGTAGTCTGGGAACCCACGCCCCTTCATCGGGGTGGTTGGTTAAGTGGGGTGGAGCACCAGCCCAGTCAATCAGTGCCCCATCTCTCCAAGGAACCTAATCATGGGGATTTGCATAAAAGCAAAGAGCATTTTGGGAACCTAATAATGACCACATTTTACATTTGAAATATGTTTGTTATAGTTATTCAGCATGGGACCCTTCTGAGGAAGTAATGCAGATGTGGGTCTCTGCTCTTTTCATTTGTCTCAATAGTCACCCGAAGAGAAAAAGGCCTGCACATTGCAGGACATATGTACCCATTGGACAGCTTGTGCAAGGGCTGATTCTGTGTGGAGCTCACAAGTTAAACAGTTAGGGCCCGGCACAGAAAAAGTGCATAGTCCCCACAAAGCACTCTACATTTTTGACCGCAAAGTAACCCTAGGTGCAAAGAAAATAGAGTAGTGTCCGGAACGCCCACAACATGCAACCACACAAATGAAAACCAGCAATTTATACCAACCTTTGCACCTATCTTATCCCCATTATCAAGCACCGTAGAAATACTGCAAATGAACCTGCATAACCCAAAACGGCACCCTGATAATCTACGTACCATTTTGCGTGACCCAAGGCTGAGCCCAGTAAACCTGCGTGCGAACCCCTGTAATTCAAGGCAGCACCCCGCTAATCTGCATACGATCACCCCAAATTCCGAGCAGTACCTCAACTACGTGCCGTCACCCCAAAATTGCTAACGTTACCTTTGCACGTTGGATCCTATGCGCATAGTGCTTTGCACCTCCTATCATGTGGCGTTGAGTTTACAATGTTTGCGTGTGACTTTACCCGACGTGAAGTCGCGCGTTGGAATCCATGAATGCGGTTGAGTTTGCGCTTGACTGGAGGTGTGATTTCTTTGCCTTGCCCATCCCTCAACACGCCACGTTCTTCCTCATTTTGCCAGGAAAATGTGGAATATGCATGTTCCGTCCACGATTTAGTTCTTTGCGTAGGCCCATCCGACACTTTGCGTGTCACTTGGAGTGTCACGCAAATCGCTCGACTGCATGCAAAGACGTGACGGACCTGCACAGAGTCCCGGAAAAACAAACAAAGTCCGATCCGGCTGAAGATGTGTCAGGCTGGTGGGGCCCATTTCAACATGATGCTTAGGGGCTCCCCTTGTTTTACAGTCAGAGGTGCCTGTGCGGGGTTTACATGTAGTGAGTTAGTGAATAGCTGTAGATTATAATGGGATAGGCAGCCAGCAGGATGCTGAAACAGCCTGATTCATGATACGCTTTCCTATGGGATTGTGCCATTATAAAACACTTACATGAATCAGGCCCTAAATATCCACTGAAAAGCTATTAATCGCTCTTTGACATCAGGCTGCTAATATTGGGGAAACCTGAATAAAAAGGTAACAAGGTGCCAAAACATGCTGGAGACTGCAAGGGGAAGGTGACAGCAAAGGCAGCCTGTAACATGCACCCTGCGCATGTTTAATGTCCAGCATTAAAGGAGTATGTTTCTGTGTAATAAGATTGCCAATGTGGGACAGCTGCTCGGGTGACTCCAAGAGCCCTGGGGCCCATTGCAACTGAAAAGTTTGAAAGGCCCCAATGCCGTCCTTAGTTGGACCTCCTCTGTGAGTACCTGCGCGCAGTGAGTTTAGGGCCCACATGTGAACATGCCCCTCCTCTTTAGGGAGGCTTACACGGGGGCTTACATTGGAAACCAAGGACATTTGGGAATGTTTGAGCCAATGATTTGTATTAAGTGGAATTAACTCTGCAGCACATTCCATTCTATAGTTTTAGAGCTGATCTGTGTAATTTCAGCAAGGGGAAAAACATATGCCAAGCATATTCAAAACTATCCCAGGCAGCACAAATGTGCCAAATATCCTAAATATCTGGATGAACACCCATAGTCTCGCCAGTCCAATACTGCATGATTGCAGCGGTCGGTCCCATCCAGTGATTGTGCAGAGCTTTACCCATGAAATGACTCTCACACTGGGTCAGTATCTTCCCTGCAAGCCTGGCCAGCTCTTATATGCTGACCCAGTAATGGCGCTGCCGCGTTCAGCATGAGCGGCGCCCCGTCCGCCGCACGAGCATCATTGCACGTGGGTGGCCGCCCACGCGGATACAGTGGGGTGGGCCTGCAAAGCATGTGATATCATGCAGGGGGGTTGCTAGGTCTGGAAAAGATCCGGGGCTACGCTAATGGCGGGCTGTCGGGACTCGGGGCTGGCTAGCTTGTTGGTTGCAGTCCCTGAGCTTCTATCTGGGGCTACAACCAGAAAACCAGGGGCTACAGCCCCCTCAGCCCCCCCCAGCTACCCAGCAATGCCTCCGATATCACATATGCACGGTTACGGGTTCCCTTGTAAGGTCTTCCTCTAGGTTGAATGATCCTATAGAGGGTGGACAAAGTGTGACTGTGAGGACCCCCTTATCCCCAGATGTGGGCCTTGTCCAGCAACGCTATGGCTTATGGGTCATGATACGGTGCCCGAGGGCGTTCAACCCACAGCCCATTGAGATCAAACCAATGTCGAAAGGTGCTATACAAATGCCCAATAACATAACATAACATTTGCCAATAACCTTTATGCCTGTTTCTCCTCTATTTTCACTTCAGATAACGTTTGCCTACTGCTCTTCTCGCTCACCCGCCCACCCCCCAGGCGAAATCTGAATATTTTTTAAATATTGTTATGTTACATTATGTTAAAGGGTTGCTTATATAGTGCTGACATCTGAAGACATAACAGCGGTATAGGAACAAAATGAGGTGATTTGCATGGTACATGGGGGAAAAACAGATGAAATTTAAAAAGTGATTTGATTTTTCCTTAAAGCACTTAATTGAGACCCAGATCTCAAGGAGTTATAGAGCGGATTCCAAGGTCTAGCGCCTTGAACTAAAAAGCTCCTCCCTCCAGCATAGTTTGTATTAAATCTGGCGCCTATTAAGGCCACTGATGAGGCAGAGCTAAGAGAGAGGTTAGGGGTGTTGTGTACAGTCTAAATGAGTGGGGGCTTTGCCTGATTCCATTTCTGCACCAGAGTAGCCACCTTGAATTGCATTGGAGCAGAAACGGCAGTCAATGAAGTTGGCGTGAGCTTGGTGTTTCATGCGCAAGATAGGGAACATTAACACTTATCCTGGCAGTATTGTTCTGTTGCACCTAGAGTTTTTGACATAAGTTGTGAGATGCATCTGTAGACACTATCTCCTGCACTGTGAGATCTCACAGGGTCTGCTAGGGATCTGCGTGAGAGATCTCTCAGTGTCTGCTAGGGATCTGCATGAGATGCACCTGTAGACACTATCTCCTGCACTGTGAGATCTCGCAGGGTCTGCTAGGGATCTGCGTGAGATGCATCTGTAGACACTATCTCCTGCACTGTGATATCTCACAGGTTCTGCTGGGAATCTGCGCAAGAGATCTCTCAGTGTCTGCTAGGGATCTGCGTGAGATGCATCTGTAGACACTATCTCCTGTGCTGTGAGATCTCGCAGGGTCTGCTTGGGATCTGCAGGAGAGATCTCAAAGTGTCTGCTAGGGATCTGCATGAGATGCATCTGTAGACACTATCTCCTGCACTGTGAGATCTCGCAGGGTCTGCTTGGGATCTTCAGGAGATCTCACAGGGTCTGCTAGGGATCTGCGTGAGATGCATCTGTAGACACTATCTCCTGCACTGTGAGATCTCGCAGGGTCTGCTAGGGATCTGCGCGAGAGATCTCACAGGGACTGTTAGGGAACCGCGTGAGATGCATCTGTCGACACTATCTCCTGCACTGTGAGATCTCACAGGGTCTGCTTGGGATCTGCAGGAGAGATCTCACAGGGACTGCTAGGGAACCACGTGAGATGCATCTGTCGACACTATCTCCTGCACTGTGAGATCTCACAGGGTCTGCTAGGGATCTTCAGGAGATCTCACAGGGTCTGCTTGGGATCTGCGTGAGATGCATCTGTCGACACTATCTCCTGCACTGTGAGATCTCGCAGGGTCTGCTTGGGATCTGCAGGAGAGATCTCGCAGGGTCTGCTAGGGATCTGCGTGAGATGCATCTGTCGACACTATCTCCTGCACTGTGAGATCTCGCAGGGTCTGCTTGGGATCTGCAGGAGAGATCTCGCAGGGTCTGCTAGGGATCTGCGTGAGATGCATCTGTCGACACTATCTCCTGCACTGTGAGATCTCACAGGGTCTGCTTGGGATCTGCAGGAGAGATCTCACAGGGACTGTTAGGGAACCGCGTGAGATGCATCTGTCGACACTATCTCCTGCGCTGTGAGACCTCTGGCAGGACCATGCTGAGAAGTGCACGTGAGGCCCAGAGGAGACGCCTCACCCAGAAGCACCCGGCAGAGATTGCAAGGTACATTTAGCAGACAGGTCTTTGCTGACCCCTGTAATGCCTGCGGTGACCCGGAAGTGAGCGACGCATCTTCAGCAGAACCATCTCAAAGCACGTGAACCCTGAGTGAGAGAACTCTGATAGAGGTCAGAGCTCCCAAGGAGGGTCACTGCGGGGGAGGCTCCCTCTCTACTCAAGTGGAAGAGGGTTAAACTGAACCTCCTATCGCTCATGTACTCAATACCTTGACCAGCATAATGAAAGGAAGCAATCAAAGCTCACCGGTATTGACGGTGAAGGCATCAGGTTCAGAGGTTGTCAACATTTTGCGAGTCTGCTTAGTAAGCAACTGCTAAAGGACGACCTGGAAAACAAATTTCCAGTTCAAAAGTATATAAGAACAAGCATTGGAAATGCCAACTATTCGGGCTTTTGTGTCGGTGTGAGGAATCCAACCATCCACATGATGAGTGTGGGCTCGCCTGTGTGTTTTTGACATTTTTAAGTAAATGGATGGTGGTAGACCTGCCTCAGGAAAATGTCTGGACCTAATCCACACACATTTTCCTATGCTACCACCACAACAAATGCATAGACCAACGTAGTCTGGCATGGACACAGCCTACCTGCACAGTCCGTCCCTTTCATATTTAGCTGGAATATGACAGGAGAGGAGATCGCAATGTCATCCGAAGGAGGGGGAGGACAAACATTCACACTGCCATGCACAGCCTGATTAACTGACATAGGCTCCATGGATCTGCCCTGATCTTTTGTTAGGCCCTTCAGCTGGTGGCAGCGATTAACATACCAATATAGGGTACTTCAAACAGGCCCTCATGGGGGCTGGCTGCAGTGGATAACAAAGGAGACAGGCAACTCAACAAACCTTTCATGTGTAACTGTGTCAACCTAAAGCCAGATCCCACCCTCAGTTACAATGACAGGGAACTATTGTTGCAGTAGACCACCCCCGCTAGGTGGACCCCATTCATAAGATCCAAAAATATGGTCTGCAGAAGCCAGAGAGTGTGGTCTCTCAGCATCTTCTGTGGAGATCTGCCACTTTAAAAAGGTACCATACAGGGAGAGACTCTGATCACAGCTCACAAGAGGGTTGGCAAGACGTAGTATTACAGGGGAGTGAGACCAGAGCTCTTTTTGATGAGAGGAGGGTTGGACTATATTGGTTCAGGGACACCCTTTGTTCCCATTTTACCCTTTAACTTTTCCTGTTGCAAAGCACTCTGGTTATGATCTCACACATACAGAAATTTGTTGGTAGAGACCTCAGAATTGGTTCACTAAGGTAGTCAAATTCCTCGATCCGCAACCACCTGCCTTGCTGACCGCCACCAAGCCTAGAGCTGAATGAAACCAAGATATCTGGACCAGTGCTTCAGAACTGCCGATCAGCACTGAGACGGTTTCTGACCCCGAGCTGCTGTGAAGGCTAGCCTGCAGCCGTTCGCCAAACTTCGCTCAATGAACCGTCTTGCTGCCTGATACACACTGCTGACTCCCGCCTTGATCTCTGTTGCAGAAGCCTGAAAAGCAAACTGAAGCCAACTCGACTCTGTCAAACACCAAGAACATCTACAGCAAGAGATACATTATGGATCTCTCCCCCGAGTCCTTCCCAGAAAGCCCCTAGAGACATTTTACAACCCTTTCTCCCTTTATGCTGAAGCCAAGAAGCCTTTTAAAAAACGATTGCGGTACGTAACCATACCAACTACCCTCCTGTCAGTGTACAGAGAGCATCCCTTTTCCTTCTTAGAAATGGTATTTCCCACCCAAAAACTTTTTTTTTGCTTGAATATTTCGATTTGTTTTTGCACCTTTTTAAACAATAAATAGATGGAGGTTGGATAAGATTACATAAAAAAGGTGGGCAAATGATGGGGAGGGTCTCCTGCATAATCCCCCTCTCTCCCCCCCATATATTTAATCATATTTTTGAAATTCGACCCAAAATAAATGTGTTGTTTTAGTCTTCGTTTTTTTGGGGGGCATTTCAACGTAGAACCTTAGAAACTGTTTGTTATCTGCATTACCATACAGAGTGGGTTGCATTTAGCAGTGTTATTAGATTGTCTGTTGTGATAATAATAAAATCGATATTGTTATTCAACCTTGACTGGACACTCTTTTATCTAATTGTTTGTTTGTTTGTTTAATCCAATCTGTTCGGATTCCTTCTGGTGTATTAGAGATGTGGGGCTGATTGATGGTTTATAAACCGATATTCATCCCTGCACCACTGGTGCCCCGGAAGTTGATGATTAGTTGCAGTCGGCATGCGAATGGCACTTGCCAAGCCCAGCCGTATTGGCATTAACTGGCCATTGATGTTAACAGGTGCAAAATCTAATAGCAGTACCTGGCAAATGCCTAATACTTATAAACAAGCCAAAACTGCTGGCTTTCACAAAGTTTGTTTTTGACAGCACTTCAGTGAAGGAAACACATTGTGCTTATAAATCGAGTGGCTGACGGCAGACCCGGTTATGACATTTTTATTAGACTAGTGGCATTTGTACAGCAAGTAAGTGATTAACTCTCAGAAGACTGCTTTGGAAAAACACTGGCATGGGCTTCCAGCTCAAGGTACGGTGGTCCCATGAGGTGGTGCCTTTTGCAGAGAGAGCAAGGAACTTTGTGGGAATGGCCCGAGGGATTAACATGGCCATGTGCAGGCAATGGGCAGGCAAATAACCAGACAACACCTGTAGGCTGTGTCCCTCCTCAGATACCATTTCTCCCTATCTGTACTCGAATGCAAATGTTTTGGCTTATAAGTGGCAGCGCCACCTAATAGCCAAAACTAAAAAGCAAATATTTAAGTCTTAGGGGTTAAAGTTAAAGGCAATCCTGTAGCAACACACACATGTCTCTAAAAACCTGGGGCAGAAGAGTTTCGAGTAGGGAATTGGGGAAGTGATGGGGTGTCAAAGTGGAAAGTTGCGGGATCCCCAACTACAAAAGGAACGCCTTTTGGAATTTGACTTTTAAACAATTTCAAGTAAAATAAAACAAGATTAGTCGACATTTAGAATAGTGACACTAAACATTAACTCAGCAATGTATATAGACCCATGAACATGAAACAAAACTGAAATATCTATGGTGCTTAGCAATATGGGGCTTCATGTTCTTGTTTTGTCCCAGCCCAAACATGGGTGATTTGTGATGTACAAATGGACGAAACTGGCCTCAAGCCAATAATTAGCAGTTTACATATACATCCCTCCATCACCTGTTCAACCCACTGAGCTTTCTCAACAGCTTAGGGGCTTCAAAATCAATAGTGCAGAGTGAATAGAAGTAGCTAGCCTGCTCTAAGTTACAAAGCTCTGCAAGGTACCACTGCTCCCGCCAATTAAGTGAACATGTCCTCTCGGGGTCCGGCATTATCCCCCCTCTCTAAACACTCAAGACTGAGCTTCCAACAGAGCAAGGGGAACATAAGTCGAATGAGTAATCTCTGGTTTCACTAAAATACTCCATACGGGCCGTCTTTTTAAAGAACAAACAAAAAGGAACTAGTTGCATTCGACCAATGATAAGTGGACACCAGTGGCACCCCACAATATTCCGTATTTTGTTTTGTCCCTGGTCTATGTCCCGCTTTGTTTACACCCTCATAAACTGGTTTATCACTCAGTCTCGTCTTTTTTGCTATTTACAGGGGCCCTTCATCGTATTGCCTCCACCATCTGTAAATTTGTTATTATAGGTAATTTCTGGATGAAACTGACACCACCGTTCTTCAAATAAATGCAAATAACAATGTAAAGGAATAATCCTCAACCTCATTGTTCAGTGAGGAAAGACTGCAGCTGAATACGGCTGTGTTCTCTGTGCAGTTGAGTCTTTCCACAGTGTCCATTGAGTAAGAAGAGGAAGCAAGACTGAGTACAAATAACATCTTCCTCAATAGACATAGAAGACAGATCCAACAGAGTGTTTACTCTTGCTACATGCAACTATGCAAATGATGTCAGAATAGAGACGACAGATGAGGTCAATCGGTAGAACAAGTTGGAGGGGCATGGAAACCTAGGCGCTTGGCATTGGGGAGAAGGGGGAGAGTATAGGTCAAGGGGAAGGTTAAAAAGGGGAAACATAAAAAAGAGGAAAAGAATTAAGCTGGCCCATCATACCGAGAGGAGCAGGATTTAAATGCATAAGTGCAAGATAAGGGAGTTGGAGAAATGCATATTAATGTCACCCAACTCCAAGCTGATGCCAGGGTGGGACTATATCTTCTTGAAGGAGAGTGGTGGCACCATATACTGAGCCAATAAACAAACGTCTCTGCTTTTCCCTATTCCACCTTTTGAGGGCATTGACTCTTTGAGGGTAGAGCTTCACCTACACCATTGGCAACAAGCTGTGCTCTTAGGCTCCGCTCGGTCAATGCCTGCTCACTCTACTTTGTGCGTCGCCTCGTAGATGACCGTCCACAATCGAGCAGCAGCAATATTTTTCTTCGAGAAGGTGCTTTTGAGCACCCTCTTTGTGGTGTGTGTTTGGTCTTTCCTTTTGGGATTACTGTTGTTCTTTTACCTCAATGAGGTATTGGTTTTCCGATAATTGGATGGGTGCGAGTCTCCTCCTAGAGGTTTCTGCAAGGCTCCAATCTCTGGGCCGTGATGTGTTTCCTGTAAAAGTTAGATTTGTAGGTGCTTCTTCTTATATGGGTTGGTCCTGTAAGAAGTGTTTGGTGACTCTCTGCTTCTCAGCGATGCTGGTTTCCTGCAGTAGAAGTGGTTTGATGTTACCGCGGATGGTCTTGTTTTCTGAAAACATAAGGTTGTGGTTTCTATTTGCTCCCCTTATTTGCTAGTGGGTCTGGTTTCTTGGAATAGGGTGCTTTTGAGGTTCTTCTGTGTTATATATGGGGGGACTCCATTTCTGAATCACAGTGGATCCGGGAGACTACCCCTTTGGGTATTCAGTCATTTAAACCAGTCCTTATTGGAGGTCTGTCCTGGTGCTGTTTTGTGGCCCAGTGCCTTTCCTTGGTGCCAGATCACATTTGACATCAGGAATGTGTGTTTCTTAGATATGATATGTTTCATGCAATGTTCCCCATGCACAGGGGACGCTTACCCCATACCTGGGGTTTGATGTATGAAACAGATTTTTCTTTGAAAGTGTTTTCATCCATTTGCTATGCCTGTCCGAGCCATTGTGATTGTGACTAATCAACTTCCAGGGATGAATATCAGTTTCTAAACCATCAATCAGCCTCACACCTCTAGTACACCAGAAGGAATGCAAACAGATTGTAAACACAAGCAAATTATAAACCTCTTTGCCCAATTTTGGTAACGTGGATGTAATGGCAGGCATTTATAACGCGTCTGTACACAAGTGTTTATAGGCGCGACAAGACAAGGAGGGGGAAACAGAGAGGACAAAACAGCAATCTTATTAGGCCGTGTGTCAGTTAGATCGCACAAGTGCAGAGAAGGGGACGGGGAGAAGTGCTGAGGCGGGGAGTGCAGGTAATAAAAGGTGCAGGCAGCGGGTGGCACAGTGCAGACACTCAGAAAGTGCAGCCAATGGGTGGCTCATAAGTGCAGAGAAAGGGGACTCTAGGGTTACAGATACAGACCACAAGTGCTGGGGAAGCCAAGAGGCAGTGCAAGGTGCAACTGAACAGGCAGGGACCTGGGCCCTAATTCAGAGGGTGGCCAAGTGACCAGTGCGTATCATAGATCGGACTTGCCTAGAAACGTTGTCAGGGGTGAACAAGGGAAACGAAGACAAGGGTAGAGGAGCGGGGGCCACAGAAAGGCCAAGAGTGGAGGAGTAGGAACAAGAGGAAGAGAGTGTGGACATGATGTCCTGTGTTTTAGGTTGTGGATTGTTGGTTAGGTGCAACGCAGCAAAAAGACAATTATTACCCAATCTTAAAAGGGACTGTCCAGTCAAGGTTGTATAAACATATCTACTGTATTATTATCCAACAGACAGTTCTAGCAACACTACAAAATACAGCCCACCATGTAAAGGACACAGAGGACAGACAGGTTTTAAGAAGGAAAAGGGATGGCCCTGGATACTGACAGGATTGTAGTTGGTAAAGTAATTAATTGCAATATTTCCAGGATACTTGGTTTCAGCACAAAGGGAACAATGGGTTGTAAATGTCACTGTAGGCCTTCGTAGAAGGACCAGGGGGACAGAACCACAATGTACTCTGTGCTTGTAGAAGTTCTTGGTGCTCGACAGTGAAGAGTCGGTTTCAGGGCGCTTTGCAATTCCTGCAACACAGTTTAAGATTGGAGCCAGCTGCGGGTATCAGGCGGCAGGCAGTTCGGCGAGCAAGGCTGAATGGACGGCTGCAGGCTGGCCTACACAGCAGCTTGGGGTCAGGAATCGTTGTCTCAGTGTTGGTCGGCAGTTCTTAAGCACTGGCCAAGCCATCTTGATGGCGTGATTGACTACGGCGTAACAACAGTCAGCGGTGCATCCGGTTGCAGTTCGAGAGGCTCAAGTGGCTCGAAAATGTCCTTTATGGCGGACTTTGGTAGATGCTTGTCTATGCACTCCTCCTAGCTTCTTCACTGGGCTTTGGTCATCCTTTAAGGCGGGCGGCCCAAAGCTGGGAAGAGTGTTGCAGGCAGCTGCCTTGCCCTTAGTTTGGTTCAGAGACTCTCTGGCACTTCCCACCTAGGAAGTTTGCTGCAGAGCCTAGCAGGGCACCCTGTGTACTGGCTGGGTACTGGTTCTGGAGCTGCTGGAGGGTCCTCTTGATTTGGTAACTCCCTCTGTTTCCTGGGAGATGTTTACGGGAGGGAGTTTGCTTTTCTCTTGGAAATCCTGGGCTTCCTTCACTTGCAGGAGATTTAAGGCAGACTGTACCTTCAGCCAGGGTCCAATGCTGAGTTCTTCTTGTTACTCCTTGTGAAGTCTTCAGATTATCTACCCAAAAGAGAGGCTCAATCTTCTTTTAGAGCCAAACGGGCCCCAGCGATTGGTGTAAGCTAAGCCTACCTTAATGAACCAATCCTAGGTCCCCACCAACAATATCATGTATGTGTGAGGTCATAACAAGAGTGCTTTGCAACAGAAAAGGTAAAGGGGTGAAAACATGTCATATTAAGTTCCCCCATCTTCCTGTCTGTTGTGGATCAAAGGATCTCCCTAGTTATTGTAGCTCTCAGTGGTTTCTGATTAAAGAGGCAGTTCTCCCTTAAAGTTGTGGTGAGTACAGACTTTCTGTCTCCATCAATCCACATACTTATACTTTCTGAGGGGAGCCCCCTTGCAGGGGCTGCCTTCTGTAAACACATAGTCCCAGACATGACAGCTCACTGCCCTTGATACTGAGAGGCGGGAGATGGCTTCAGGTTGACACAGTGCATATCAAAGTTTGTTGGGGGTTTCCTGTCTGCTTTATTAGTCCTGTAACCAGACCTCCCATGGGCCTGCCTGAATGATCTCTGATTAGTATGTGAGGCTGCCACCTGCAGCAAAAAAAGGATAGGGTGGATCCATGGAGCCTTTGTTAGTTGGGCTGGCCATGGCAGGAGGAAGATTCTGCCTTCCCAATTCTGAGATGCCTTGATGTACTCTTGGCTGTCATATTACAACTAAATGTGACAGACAGGGGGTAAGGCACCTGTAGGCTGTGTCCACCCAGAGTACACGGGTATATTTTTATATCGTGTGGTGAGCATAGGAAAATGTGTGCGGATTAGCCCCACACATTTTCCAGAGTTTGATCTACCATCATTCAATTTCATTTAAAATGTAAAAAAAGCCCAGGCAAGCTCACACCCACTGGGCGGATGGTTGAATTCCTCACAGTGACCACCAAGCATTGTGACTTTGAACGTTTTTAGGTGGGTTGATAATTTGTGAATACTGTGCACAGTGTCAACGGGTCCCTCCATTTATTTTCATACCATTGGCTTGCCCTTGCCACCTCAATTATTTGATTTTACATTGACATATCGAGGCAAAAGCAGCATTGATGTGTGCCTGGATGTTATAGGGGGGAGAGGGATCCTCATCCTACGGCTCGCTGGAGGTTTTATACTGCAACTCCCATGATCATTTACCATTGACTATGCTGGCTAGGGTTGATGGGAGTTGTGGTCCAAAACCTCAGTAGAACCGTAGGTTTCAGATTGCTGTTTTAGGGCATAGCTGCCTGAACATGATGAAATGCACCAGGTGTATTTTCTTCTCTTTGTCTTCGCCGACTGCAGTCAGTTACTTTATTTTGGAATATTTAACACTTAGTTATGAGCTCTGTGCCCAGTGCCTAAGTTACACGATCCCAAAATGTAGTAGTCATCCCAATTTGTTAGAAGTCAAAATGCTTCCACCCTTACATGTTGGGAGTAAATGACTTCCAGGACCAACACATGGCAGTGAATGGCTCGGTAAGATACCTGGCAGCCTCCCTGCCTCTGTTTCTCCAGGCTGAGAAGAACAAGGAGGATGAAACAGCCGATGGAAGTTTATAAGTTCAGAACTGGCCTCTGGAAGTGGAGCGAGGACCCAAGGGATGAGGCGAGCCACCCGAAAAAGACCAACCCCAAGTTCAAGAATACGTTGGAGGCCTCACAGCTGGAAGCCATATTTTAAACACACCCACCCCCTCCTGTTTTTATTTTAATAAATGATTTTTTGGTTGTTTTTTCTGGAAATAAAATCACCCAGAAAAGTGTTCATGAAACACTGGTTGTGACCTTATAATTCTAGTCTGGGAGATGTGGACAACTGAGCGGTGCTGCTCAGGAACTTGCAATGCAGGTCCCAAGGGGAATGTTTTAATTCAAGGCACTAGTTTATACACTGTCATCAGTGTTTCAGTGAGTCTTTCTTATGTAAGCCATTTGAGACCAAAGTACATTTCATCCAAATTCACCATCCATTCCTATCCTGGGCAAGAGGCCATATGAAAGAATGTGCAAAGACAGGGTCGTGATGGTCGTGTTCTATCATTATTATATTAGAATCCCCCACACCTGCTCCCCCACCCCAGCTCGTACACCCTGCATGTAGCCCCCAGCAAGCCCCCTTTGTGCAGAGAAGCATTGCCTCCCAGCTATAAATCCCATACACAGGGCTCAAGTCGAGAGTACACGCGGGTTGAGGAAGTTCCCCACTTTTTCAGAAGTCCCCCCACTTTTTTCAGAGAGCCCGTTGATATGCTAATTTCTGGTGACACCACATTCAATTGGTATGTTAATGTGCCTGCCCACTTTTTTTTAGGACTTGACTCCTGCCCATACGTAACATACGTAACATACCACTGATTTTCACTTCCTAGATGCTCTGTCGCGCATCATGGCGAAGTGGAGATACCTCTCGCCGCTGGTGCATGAGCCACGCGTTCTGCCAGGCATGCCGGTAGTGCTACGCGCTGCTGTCCCTGTGGCAACAACTATAAAGACCACTGCACAGCACCACTTTTCGAGCTTTGAGTCAAAATAGTGCTATTGCCATAGCAACAGTAAAAGATGTGGAACTCAACTGCATTAAAGCGTCTCAACACATACTGAGTGACATGGTGGTCCTCCATCCAATCCCCTTCTGGGATTACAGTGATTGGCAGGTGGGGTAGCGAGAGGCTGCTACTGTGACAGACCTCCACCCACCACAGAGCAACACAACCCAGGAACCGAACATCTGTGAAAAAGGGATCTTAACAAATGTTAAGTTTTCAAGACACGCCACAATGATCATTAACCCCTTAACTGCCAGGCTATTATGCAAGTCTATGCAAAAAGGACGAGCGTACGCATCCTTGGCACTTGAAAGAGCTAGAAGAAGAGAGGACTGGCCCTAGGCCCAACTAGGTGAGGCTGCGTTACTTCAAAGAAAAAAGAGTGTTGCGAGAGGCCATGCTACCCAGGAGTAACCCCTTCAGAGCTGAGGCTTCAGTGCTTGCCTATGCAAATTCAGCTATATGTATGTATCCCAATATCAGCCTTGCATTGGCAGCCGTCCATAAAGAGCACTATACGGATGAACCACCACCCCAGAGCCAATGCCAGTCCAGGGTAAAACTGAGGGCTCCTTCACCTGCTGCAGGAAGCTAAGGGAACACTCCGAGCCCGCTGTGGTCCACCTTGAGTGGAGTACCCCAGCTGTCCATACCCATAGAGCTATTCAAGGCCTGCAGAATGTTACTTTCCCAGTCGTGCATGGTGGTTGAGGTACTACACACTGAGAATAAATGCTTAGTACTGCATCTCTGCCTGCCCGTGTATTAGGATGGCCTATAGCGGTGAGTTCCCGATACTCTGCTTTGCCCACCAAGAACCAGGACTCAAGATGTGGTGTTTGCCTGACACCCACCTCTGCCTCCTACTTGATGCCCGAAGGCTACACATGGAAGGAGACCCAGAGCAGCAACATTGCAGGTAAGCAAACATCAGGTCTTGGATGTTTGTACGCATGAAGTCATGCATGCCTGCGAGGTGTTGCGAGTGAATGTGTATGCGTGTAAATGGATGCGGAAGCGAATGTGTGCGCGTTTTGGTGTACATATGTGTGTGGGTGTATGTGTGCAGTGTATGTAGACCGGAGGAGGAGGGACCGGTGTATGCGCGCGTGAATGCGCGCGTGAATGAATGGGGGCGAATCGTGAAATCTGGTGAATAGTGACTGCACGAGTGAATGGGTGGGGGGTGGATGCTTGATGAGTGGTGTTGGTGATAGCAGTGGTGGGAAAAATCCTAGCACAGATTGGCGCAGCCAGCACTGAGATGTTTACTTGCACTGACATTGCTGGCTATAGAGGCAAAGAGGAAACGAATGTATTGTTAAAGTGGGGATACTGGCACATACTGGCATTGCCAGCCTGGAGATGTTTGCTTGCAATGGCATTACTGGCTGTATGGGTCACAGCCAGCATGAAAATGTCTTCTTACACTGGCAGTATACTGGCATATATTGTGGGCACAGGAATCATGAGCATGTGCTGGGAAATGCTTTGAGCGCTGGTGATAACCTGGCAGCTAATGGACGTTTTCATGTGCTGCCCTACAACCGATTGTAAAGTGCCTGGCTTTCTACGCAACTAAAATATTAGTAAATGTAGGGAAATATTAGCTCTGATCTTGATCATTTCGGATACAAATTCAATGTCTTTCCATCTTTTATGGGGGAAGACTGGAAAAGGATACATTTAGATGTTTTAAAATGTTTTATTATATATATATATATATATATATATATATATATATATATATATATATATATATATATATGTTTATATTAGTGACAGCGCAAAAGGCAACCATTAATCAGATGGGAAAGAACACAGCCTGTGTCCAGCATCAGGATACTCAGAACGCGGGCTGTGTCCATCATCAGAATGCTCGGAACGCGGGCTGTGTCCAGCATCACGATGTTCTGAACGCGGGCTGTGTCCAGCATCAGAATGCTCGGAACGTGGGCTGTGTCCATCATCAGAATGCTCGGAACGCGGGCTGTGTCCAGCATCAGAATGCTCGGAACGTAGGCTGTGTCCAGCATCAGAATGCTCGAAACGCAGGCTGTGTCCAGCATCAGGATGTTCTGAACGCGGGCTGTGTCCAGCATCAGGATGTTCTGAACGCGGGCTGTGTCCAGCATCAGAATGCTCGGAACGCGGGCTGTGTCCAGCATCAGAATGCTCGGAACGCAGGCTGTGTCCAGCATCAGGATGTTCTGAACGCGGGCTGTGTCCAGCATCAGAATGCTCGGAACGTGGGCTGTGTCCATCATCAGAATGCTCAGAACGCGGGCTGTGTCCATCATCAGAATGCTCAGAACGCGGGCTTTGTCCAGCATCAGGATGTTCTGAATGCGGGCTGTGTCCAGCATCAGAATGCTCAGAATGCGGTCTGTGTCCAGCATCAGGATGTTCTGAACGCGGGCTGTGTCCAGCATCAGAATGCTCGGAACGTGGGCTGTGTCCATCATCAGAATGCTCAGAACGCGGGCTGTGTCCATCATCAGAATGCTCAGAACGCGGGCTTTGTCCAGCATCAGGATGTTCTGAACGCGGGCTGTGTCCAGCATCAGAATGCTCGGAACGTGGGCTGTGTCCATCATCAGAATGCTCAGAACGCGGGCTTTGTCCATCATCAGAATGCTCAGAACGCGGGCTTTGTCCAGCATCAGGATGTTCTGAACGCGGGCTGTGTCCAGCATCAGAATGCTCGGAACGCGGGCTGTGTCCAGCATCAGGATGTTCTGAACGCGGGCTGTGTCCAGCATCAGAATGCTCGGAACGCGGGCTGTGTCCAGCATCAGGATGTTCTGAACGCGGGCTGTGTCCAGCATCAGGATGTTCTGAACGCGGGCTGTGTCCAGCATCAGAATGCTCGGAACGCGGGCTGTGTCCAACATCAGGATGTTCTGAACGCGGGCTGTGTCCAGCATCAAAATGCTCGGAACGCGGGCTGTGTCCAGCATCAGGATGTTCTGAACGCGGGCTGTGTCCAGCATCAGGATGTTATGAACGCGGGCTGTGTCCAGCACGAGAATGCTCGGAACGCGGGCTGTGTCCAGCATCAGAATGCTCGGAACGCAGGCTGTGTCCAGCATCAGGATGTTCTGAACGCGGGCTGTGTCCAGCATCAGAATGCTCGGAACGTGGGCTGTGTCCATCATCAGAATGCTCAGAACGCGGCCTGTGTCCATCATCAGAATGCTCAGAACGCGGGCTTTGTCCAGCATCAGGATGTTCTGAACGCGGGCTGTGTCCAGCATCAGAATGCTCAGAACGCGGTCTGTGTCCAGCATCAGGATGTTCTGAACGCGGGCTGTGTCCAGCATCAGAATGCTCGGAACGTGGGCTGTGTCCATCATCAGAATGCTCAGAACGCGGGCTGTGTCCATCATCAGAATGCTCAGAACGCGGGCTTTGTCCAGCATCAGGATGTTCTGAACGTGGGCTGTGTCCAGCATCAGAATGCTCGGAACGCGGGCTGTGTCCAGCATCAGGATGTTCTGAACGCGGGCTGTGTCCAGCATCAGAATGCTCGGAACGCGGGCTGTGTCCAGCATCAGGATGTTCTGAACGCGGGCTGTGTCCAGCATCAGGATGTTCTGAACGCGGCCTGTGTCCAGCATCAGAATGCTCGGAACGCGGGCTGTGTCCAGCATCAGGATGTTCTGAACGCGGGCTGTGTCCAGCATCAAAATGCTCGGAACGCGGGCTGTGTCCAGCATCAGAATGCTCGAAACGCGGGTTGTGTCCAGCATCAGGATGTTCTGAACACGGGCTGTGTCCAGTATCAGAAGGTTCGGAACACGGCGTGTGTCCATCATCAGAATGCTCGGAACGCAGGCTGTGTCCAGCATCAGGATATTCAGAACGTGGGCTGTGTCCAGCATCAGGATGTTCTGAACGTGGGCTGTGTCCAGCATCAAAATGCTCGGAACGCGGGCTGTGTCCAGCATCAGGATGTTCTGAACGCGGGCTGTGTCCAGCATCAGAATGCTCGGAACGCGGGCTGTGTCCAGCATCAAGATGCTCAGACCGCGGGCTGTGTCCAGCATCAGGATACTCAGAACGTGGGCTGTGTCCATCATCAGCATGCTCGGAACGCGGGCCGTGTCCAGCATCAGAAGGCTCGAAACACGGCCTTTGTCCAGCATCAGGATGTTCTGAACGCGGGCTGTGTCCATCATCAGGATGTTCTGAACGCGGGCTGTGTCCAGCATCAGGATGTTCTGAACGCGGGCTGTGTCCAGCATCAGCATGCTCGGAACACGGCGTGTGTCCAGCATCAGGATGTTCTGAACGCGGGCTGTGTCCAGCATCAGAATGCTCAGAACGCGGGCTGTGTCCAGCATCAGGATGTTCTGAACGCGGGCTGTGTCCAGCATCAGGATGTTCTGAACGCGGGCTGTGTCCAGCATCAAAATGCTCGGAACGCGGGCTGTGTCCAGCATCAGGATGTCCTGAACGCGGGCTGTGTCCAGTATCAGAAGGTTCGGAACACGGCGTGTGTCCATCATCAGAATGCTCGGAACGCGGGCTGTGTCCAGCATCAGGATGCTCGGAACACGGGCTGTGTCCAGCACCAGAAGGCTCGGAACACGGCGTGTGTCCAGCATCAGGATGTTCTGAACGCGGGCTGTGTCCAGTATCAGAAGGTTCGGAACACGGCGTGTGTCCATCATCAGAATGCTCGAAACGCTGGTTGTGTCCAGAGTTATAGGCTCAAATTCCATTCTAACACCTCAGCCTCTATCATGAGTCTCCATTAACTCCTTCAGCCAGCACACAGGGCCCTCTTTCCCCTCTATTCCCACCCGCCCCAGAAACCCACTGCCACATCCGCCCTAACCACGTAGTCCCACTTACCTCTCTGCTTCCCACTCTGGCACAAAGCTTCATGTACTGGCTGCCTACTTGCTGGTCAAGTTCCTTTACTATTTCTTCTGCCAGACATTTTGTTTTAGGGTTTTTTACAGGAAATTGGCAGGCTCAAGTAATGCAAACCGGTTTCCCTCAAAAAACTATTAATACCCCTGTGACCTATCGAAGGCCTGGCCACTAATAGCATTAAGCAATGCGTTCGGTGGAGGGCTTGGGAAATGGCCAAAACCAGCCCTGAGCCCTCGGTGAAGCCCTTGCATCAGGCCTTGCTTCACTCTGGCACAGCAAGAGTCAGGCCTTGCTTCATTCGGGCCTGCCAAGAGTCAGGCCTTGCTTCACTCGAGCCCACCAAGAGTCAAGCCTTGCTTCACTCAGGCCCAGCAAGAGTCAGGCCTTGCTTCACTCGGACCCACCAAGAGTCAGGCTTGCTTCACTCGGACCCACCAAGAGTCAAGCCTTGCTTCACTCAGGCCCAGCAAGAGTCAGGCTTGCTTCACTCAGACCCACCAAGAGTCAGGCCTTGCTTCACTCGGACCCACCAAGAGTCAGGCTTGCTTCACTCGGACCCACCAAGAGTCAAGCCTTGCTTCACTCAGGCCCACCAAGAGTCAGGCTTGCTTCACTCAGACCCACCAAGAGTCAGGCCTTGCTTCACTCAGGCCCAGCAAGAGTCAGCCTTGCTTCACTCGAGCCCACCAAGAGTCAGGCTGGCAGACCATTTTCGTCCACGCCAGTCCATGAACACTGGGCTCAACATGACATTGCCATCACAATTACGAAGCGCAGAATAAAGTGTCAATAACTTAGCGCTACTGTAGTAAGTTCGGGAGTATGGCTGTGCGAGTTAATAGAGCGCCCCAATCAATGGTCCAGCCTGCTCACCCATTCATCATTGCGAGATCTCTATCCGCGTCTTAATAATGTTTCAATCCTGCCGATACAGAGGGTTTGGATAGTTCTTGATATATCAAGTTGCATATATTTATTGTCCTGATGATCTCTATCAGCGTCTTAATATTGTTCAATCCTCCCAATACTGAGTGTAATCCTGTTTGGGTAGCAGCGTTGCCATGTGAAACGCTGCTACCCACAAAGGATTACACTCTGTATCAGGAGGATTGAAACATTGTTTAGATGCTGATAGAGATCTTCAGGACAATAAATATATCCAACGTGACGTATCAAGGACTATTCACATCCTCATACGATTTGAACAATGGGAATACACATCCTGTTATAGGACGACATATGAGGCAGATATACATAAAGCTTTGAAAACTACCAGAAGGTCGAAACACGTGTCGGCAACAGTGAACAGTCAAGCAATTAATACATTGCCCTCAAAGTAATCTTGGACAAAAAAATCATTAAGAGTTTGTGTGCTAGAATCATTGAAGGGACGAGCGCGCAACCGGGAAAGTATATTTGTATGTATACCATGGATGTACATTACCATTTTAAATATGCCCAGTAGAACAGTTCGGCAGCAAAATGCACTCACATTGGGATATTGGCAACAAGACTATGACACACAGCATGAGTTTACTTCCCGCTGCGGCATTTAGGAGCTGGAGGAATCCGGCATGAACTACAACATTAATAAATAACCACACCTCACGACTGTGGCTCTATACTAACTATGGTACAGTACCATGGAACTACACTATGGAGCTATGCTCATGATATGACTATACCAAATATGGAATTACAGACCTGTACTCACTTTAACAAAACAGCCACATCCTGCATTTACACGAAATAGTGGGTCAGTACTCCAAGGAAACAGGAGACTTTATGGTAACAGGAACCTGTATGTTTCCCTTAAAGCCCCCAGGCTCCCAAATCCTGCTCTAAGAAACCTCATTTGTCAGGGATCTAATCAGATTTACAGTATGTCGACAAGCCTTCTCTCCTGCTTACAACAGGGCTCTGACACCGGTACAATTACGTCAACGCCGTCCGACGACGTCTAGGGATGAAGTTAGAGTTATTGTGTATCGACCAGGCGAGGGGAGCATCTCCAGATCTCTTTGTGATTAATTCATGTTTGAATCACCCCTTAGGCTGCAGTCCACAGAATGATTTCCCTGGGCCCTGCACACACGAAGATCACAAGGCAGATGCTATAATAAGAGGCAGGTCATTTATAATAAATTAGATACACGGGCAGGGATGTCGAGGCAATCCGTCAAGTGCGATTCCCCTATAGCCGAGGTCTTTCCAATTGCAGTATTAACCTGGCGGTGGCACTTTCTTTTTTGCATCTAGATTCCAATTTCATATTCAAACAATCTCCAGATATGCTTGTGGATCCTCTGGAATTGAGTTTTGTCTTAGGTAAACATTTATCTGTGGCTAGAATTAATTCAGGGATATCCAGATATTCCCAATAACTCAGAAAAAAGTGAGCATTCCTGGGACTCTTTGCTTATTTCTTTGAAGCTGTCAGTTATCCTCCTTTAAGACATTCTTAAGCTCAAACGTTGGCAATTTTGCGAACACTTCTGGCCTAGGTTGTCATTATGAATATGGTGGTTTGGTAAACAAATTGACAGTAACAGATTTACCGCCATTTTAAATGCACTGCCATATTCCATGTTGGGAAATGTCGGTCACTTGGATGGGGGTATTTCCTCCAGAAAAATGAAGGAATAACCGCCAGCAGAATTACCGCCCTGGGTAACCACAATAAATACCAATGTAGTTCAATGGTACTCTGTAATTGGGAATAACGCTGCCTTCCCACCACTCACAATACATTGCATTTACCATCGAAATGAGTGACGGTAAAGTAGTTTTGCAGAATCACCAGAGGGAATTCTTCCAAACTCAAAATGGGGCCCATAATCCTCTGCCAGGATTAGTTTGGGCTTTACATGTGTTACACAAAGATTTGTCAGAGTCTGAATGCATAAAGAAGGAGCTGGTTTTACAAGAGAAATGACGTTGTACTAAAGCATCAAAATTGCTTTAAAATAATGTGAATGCTAATTTTGGCAGCATGTCATCAATGTATATAAAATGAAAGCAGATGGTATTATGGCTGATGTGTTATGTCTCCAGGGGACAAAAGAGCAGAAGCTGTCAGGGATGGCCACAGAAGTAGCAATGATTCCATCTTACTTGAAGCAGACTCGAAAATACAGGTTTTTGCATCTCTCAAATTAATGCAGCTGGAATGTGTCCTACATATGAAGATTTTCTAATTAAACAAAAGCAAACAGTAGTAGATGTGTATTTAATGGAAGCAGAAGTACTCTAGAGGCACATATCAAGGGTCCACGCGTGTACAGGCAGCCAATATCACCATGTCTGAAGGTAGGATGAGCGCAACAGTTTACTGGCATCAAGAATAAGGCAGAAACTCCATAGTTTACTGCCAAATGAGGGCTCCAAAACAATGAAACAAGGATAAGCAAGAATTGCAACTTCCCCCACCCGGTTTACTGTATCCATCTGCCAATTGCTCCATAGGTAGGATAATCATCTACTTGAATGCCATTTTATTAGCTGTACCCATCTATGGTGTGACAATGGCAGGTACCAAACCTGGTGCTTTGAAGTGACATCTTTGCAAACACAGTGACACAATAATATAACAATGAGCTAACAAGACTGCCATCGCTGTACCCTGTCATGGCATTGAGGGTTGGGGTTGCACCCTCCACCCACTCAATGACACCATAATGTGAAATAGATATCTTCCTCAACACTGTTTTATTCTGGAGTGCTGATGGGATTCTGGTGCAGCTGCAATGTCCAAATTATTATTCTACTTCATCTGATGCCAAGAGCCGCATGCATCCATTTCATGCTAATGTGCAGAGATGTACAAATATTTCTTTTACTGACAGTGCATGCCACACTTAGCTCAGAATTCTGCAATGGGCTGGTGGTGATGACAAAAGAAGACATGATTTGGTTATCTGGTTTTAAAAAGAGAGATTACCACATTTGTTTGCCGTGACCGTGTGTTAAACCATAAAAGACAGGGTCAAACTTGCTTTTTCTCAGGCTTGAAAAGCTGTTATGAATGAAGTGTTGTTATGAAGTGAATGCATAAAGGTAAGGGATTTCCTGGGGAAATCCTGCTGTGGTGAAATGGGAAATCGCTGTAAGAATAGATGTCAATTTGAACTTGAAAAAGCTACAACTGTGAGGGACTTGAAACCTTCTAAATGATTCACTGATTCACTTTACTCTGCTGACCAGGGAAAACCTAAGCGGAATAACATTTTCCTGTGAATTGTCAAATGCAAATATCCCTCAGCTGTAACATGAGGATTCACAACTGCCAGTGAAAAGACCAGAAAATTCCAAATGAATGCAGAAAGCTTCAGAAAAGGAGGAATGTTCTCCTTGGTGAAAATGTCCTGCATGAAAGTCATGTTTCCCGTTAGAAACATTGTGCGCTGATTGAATGCTTGGCAGGATGATGTGCCTCTTTGTACTATAAACAGAGATGATTCTGATTGGAATCTTTTGTCAGCTGGTTACCAGGAGCTTCTCACTTCTGTGTTGCTAGACGTTTGAACCATTTAACCAGATAAGGACTGCATAAACCCTAATCCATTTGTTGTAATAATCCTATTTTTATGGCCATCTGATGTTGAAATCCAGAGAAAGCCAAACAAAAAATGCAATCCAAGTGCAGATTAGAAAAACACATCACATTGCTGGCTGAGACAAGAATGCAGCATTTTTCACTAAAACTATCACCCATCAAAAGGTTGTGCCCTGAGACAGTTTAGACCCACTGTTCAGCATAAAAACGAGCAGCAGATAATTAAAAGTGTGTTTCAATGTGTTTCAATAATGACTGGAAGAAACAGCCATGTTCTTTCAGCGGTCACTGTTAAAAAAGCAAAACAATGCTGTCTGAAAAAGAAACAATCCATGGATGCAAAAGAAAAGTGAGCCCTGATCAGTAAAACACAGTATGTCAAAGAATAAAGGCAGCCAATGTTAGAAAATGCAATCTGTGATTCCCTTCTAGCCACAGACAAATGGTGGGTCTCTGGACAAACTTCACAAAGGACTTCTCCCACTGAAAGCTTGGTTTGTGCATCCCAACTGTTTACAACAGCAACAAAATGGGCCTGCCCTAAAGGTGTTGAAAACCAAATGTCCCCCAGACTTAGAGTCTCTGCGAGCTCACATAGCTGGTGCATGACTGGAATGTAGGGGGGAGGTGTGAAAACAGGGACGAAATCAAGGCTGAACTACAGGAAAATAGAGGATTTTCAGATCAAAAGGTGGTCCCATTCAGATAAGAAGACAGAATTACAGATGTCAACCGTGAGGGATCTCTGTGTAGCAAATGCATCCACCATTTACAATCTGCAGGCTACACTTCAACAACAAAGAGACTAATAAAAACACTGTTCAAAAGAGGCAAATGGAGTTGGAGACAGGAGGGCTCCAATTTGCATGACCTAAAGATTTTCTATTAATTTAAAGGACTATTATCATGTAGGCATTTTCTCAGCAAGATATGTCATACTTCTTTGATTGATGTGTAATTATTTAGATAATTTCCAGGAAATTTTGTTGAAATAAGATTAATGCACCTGTGACTTAGGGAATTGTAATGGAAAGCTAAAAGGTGTTCCTGGGTGCTCTGAACATGTCCCAGGTTTAGGAGTAGGTGAACTGGTGGAGGGTAAAATTAGGAATGTGGAGAATAAATTACATGTTCATAATTATTATGCTTTTTGTGCAAATGGCGGAAAATTGCCACACAGCAACATAGTGCAGACCTGGCAGTCATTTTATTTAATTCCCGATGTGTAGTTGAAGCAGAATATATGTATATTATGTCAGTTTCTAGTAAATTATGAAGTGTTGATACAAAACTCAATTTTTGCCAAAAATTGATATGAAGACAAAAGGAGATTGCAAATGGGAATTGCCATATGTCTGCTCCAAACTCCTAAAGCAATCCTTAGAGAGGTTATGGATTTGGGAGGAGAGAGAAGGGTAACTATCCAATCCAATTTGCGAAAACTCATCCAGGCTACTACCCAAGATTGTACACTTGATTGTGTCATCACTAGTATATATAGTGGATGCCCCATGAGAAAGGGACTGGGCTACTGAAATTTACCATCTGGCAGCCACAAGGAAACACTAAAAGGAGATTTGTGCTGAGAGTGCATCTGGATGGAGCTGTCCATTACTGGGAAGGCCTACAAGCTCACTGGGTCTTATGGTGGAGAGTTGGGGGTCATTCTTGAGAGTGCAGTGACCAGACCCCTGCCCTGTCCTTCCAGACGGTCCTGAGATGATGGCTTTCCTGAACTTTAAACAGAGGTTTTCAGTGTAAGTAGAGTTGAACCCTTTGCAACCCAGAGGTGGTCAAATATGCTGGCCTTAAATCCTTCCCCTTTGTAGTGGGGGAAGGGGAGGGAAAAACGGTGTCATTCCTTAGCTTATTTAACTATAAAAATATTCATTTAATTAATTTCTCTTGATGGAACACCACATGGTGATTTTTATTCAAATTCATCATTAACAAAGCTCATGTCCAGTGTGCGCTGAAAACTATAGACTGTGATGTAATTGGATAATCCTAGTTTGCCTGTTAACCCAGAATTCCTTTAGGAAGAGGGGTGTATTTGTCCCTAAACTAAAAACAACCCTAAACTGCCAGCTTTCCCAACACAGGCCTTTAAATGAAGGGGGATCTGAAATCCAAAATTCTCAAATAATTCCAATTTTTACCATCCTGTTGAGGTGGGTCTGAAATACCAAATTCTCAAATCATCCCAATTTTAACCAACACAGCCATTCAAGTGGAGGGGGTCTGAAAGGCCAGATTCTTAAATCATCCCAATTTTTCAGCCATACTTCTCCAACGCAGGCCAAAGTAGGCGGGCACTGACAAACCCACTGCTAAATCCCCCTGTGTTTATTTCTGCTAGCCTTTTAAGCATGCAGGAAGACAAAATTGTACAGCATTGCAAAGATAAAGTGATGTTTTTCAGGGACCAGCGTTGATGATCATTTATTTTGAAATTTGCATAAAGTAAAATAATGGGAATTAATTAAGTTTTCCCTACCAAATGGTGTGTTTTTTATGTAGAGAGAAGTTTATCATATTGTGCCACGGTTAAAGTGGTGTGTGGCATTTTAGTGTGATTTTCTGTTACGTATCATCAAAATAAATACACGCATGTTTCCTGTGCACCGGACTGGTTCTTGGCTCATTGGTAGCTCAGAGGGAGGAATTCAAGGGGAAGATATGCATCAGAAATAGGGCTGAATAAAGGACTAGGCTTAAACCGTTTATTGTGTGACCTCTAGATTGGAGAAGGAAGGAACTCCCTGTGTTGATGGTGGCCTCTCAATAAACCATTACAAATGTGGGTGTACCCATGATTGAAACTGAACTGACAGAAACATTCTTAATCTCCAGTTTAGCTATCATGACATGTCCGGAGATTTTCATTGCCTAGACAGTGCAGGGACAAGCATTCTCAACTGCTGAATGTACGAGTGACAAACACATATTATATGTATTGCAAGTCTTTTTTATATATTGTTTTAAGAATGGCTACCATGGTTCTAGTTTTATAAAAACCTATGAGACCCACTCTAGTTATTCAGTTTGTATCCACATGACATGCCGCAATCTTTGCCAACCCATCGGCCTTCTACGGAGTACAGCCTGAGAGTGCAGCCTCGCTACTGAAAGGGAATTTAGCTCTTCTTTTTTCATTTTGGATATGAGCTGCTTATGATGGAGCATCAGGGAGCTTATGGAGAACCACCACTGGGCTGCCACAAACCTACCTGCAATTTACAGACTAACGCCCGGTCTCACACACCCAGTCGCCACAACTAATAGGCATACACTACCTTTCAATACTTCACAAACAGGATACAAAGATGCCAAGACCGTTTCTTCTCTGTCCACTGAGGGGCCGGAAGCAATTAATGCCTGCAGAACACAGGGAGCAGCAAAGCACATTTCTGTGCTCATTCTTTTTAATCTCTCTTGAAAGGACGAATGAAACCATCTTGAGAAAACATATCAAAGAGGAAGAAATGGCAGAGTCCCCCTCGGGCGGTCTCTGATATGCGGCGTTATTGTTTCCTTCGCATACGGAACCTGTGCCGGGAGGCCGGTGAAAGAACCTATAAATGCTTGATCAAAGATCTGTGCGGATTGACTGCACCGCCTTCACAAATTAAAATGTACCAGAGCTTATTCTGATGGAGAAACGCAAGACTAACCGAGGGGCGCAAATCGAAATGAACGACTACGCGAAACCGAGATAACTTGATGGGATAGGGACATGCCATCCTTGGCTTCAGGGCTGGTGCAGTGTCACAATAAGGCAATTCTTGGCAGCTGTCTAGGGCACCAGCAGCAAAAGGCAACTGGGGGCACTCCTTACTCCCTATTAATATCGGTTCTGCCCCATGACAATGGCATTGTATGCCAAAATGGTTCTTCACCTGGGACAGCTTGATTTCTTTCATTGGCCCTGAATCAACTCCTATCAGTACATCTCAAGTCCAGTGTTCTGCATAACCACCCTGGATGACCTGTTTGAAGAGGACAGCTCAATGGAAGGCAGTCTAAAGTGTCCCCATGTAGCCGTTTCTCGGAGGGCAACACATTGTTCTCTTAGAGTAAGCAGTATTTGTGAAGCTCTGCATTCACCTTTTCATTGGTTTCTCCATGTTAATAACTTGACGATTTATATAGCCTTTCATACTGGATTCTTTGAGTTTCTTACCACTGTGATAATCGCTGTCCCCAGCATTAGCAACATATTGTCTCAATTTATCAACATCAGGAGGATAAAGGCCTGAGTCAGCTAGAGCCAGGTATTGAACCCATGTCACGCGGCATCCTTGTGTTTCCAGGGGGAGCGCAGTGTGCTTGAGCTATCTGTCTGGCTTGACTGCAATCATGGAGGCAAACCATTGTCTCGAAAGGGCTGTGTTCCCCTCTGAAAGGCTTCCCCCAGAAGGGAAAGCAAATGAAAGCAACTCCTTTGAGCATAAGTATGCCTTTGTCTCAAGCTTGGTCCTGATTACAAATCATTTTCTATTGCCGAGTGCCATGAAGCGTGGGTGAGCTGAACCAATTACCAGAAGTTCCCTTCTGCTCACTCCTTAGACCTTGAACAGCTGGACTCGTATGAGAGAAAGCTGAGCGGGCTTTGAACAGTGCCCAGAATTGGGCTGCCTGGAGGTTCTTGAGGCCTGCTAGGAGCTTCATGGGGTTGGTAACGGGGGTGGGGAAGTTGGGTTCATCTTGGGCTGAGGCTTGGATCCTCTGGGAGTTATTGGCATAATCCAGAGTTGTTACCCATCTCGACCTAGGCTGCAGTTAACATGTCCAGAGGGGGCATCTCATGCCCAGCAAGGGTGTAGAGTCTGCTTACTAGCCTACATTTACAAGTCTGCCATGGGCGTTATGTCCCTTTTCAAGAACCTGCTACTGCATTATAGGGATCTGTGCATGCATGTGCATGTTTTGTGCATTGCACAGGTAAACTTCTGGCTCGTCAAAGAACTTATTGGTCAAATTGGTGGGTTCTAGGTGGCAACTTTGTGCCATGTATTGATAAGTCACCCTAATTATCTTATTGACCAAGGGCTTAAAAATGGCTGAAAAATTGAATGAAGCTTGAAGTTCAGATCCACATCAGCACTGCACAGACTCATGCACAGCGTCATGCTCCATGATCCTGCATACATGGGCAACTCTCACAGCACCCCTCATCTGTATTATTATTTGGGGTTTGAATAGTGTGGGCACAGCTGGGAAGAGAAGGGGCGCTGTATATGTCACTGACAGTAATTCATGAGGTCATGTGGGCTTTACAGTGTGTCGGATGGGATGTTCCAACCATGGTGATGTGACGTGATGTGGGAATGCCAGGAACCTGGGTGGCACCTTGGTATTGACTGAAGAGTAAGGTCTTGAGATCCTCCCTGGACTGCAGGGACATTGGCACAGTTGAGGTTGCCACCGGGATGGTATGTCACCGGGCAGTGGCATAGCAAGCAAAGTCCTGTTTACTGTTTTTTTTTTTTTTTTCTTGTGCACCAGCTTCATCTGAAGCCTACTGATGGCCTGGCTGCTGGTGGAGCCCAACCCCCCTGAGCTGCGGTATTTTGCTGCTAGGTGTAAGGTGCGCTCACGGTGGTTACCTAATAGGTATTGCGTCTTAAGAATGACCCTGGCTGGGATGGTAAACCAGTGCCGCTCCCTTAGAATGGAGAAATATGGTTGAATTCCTTGTTTTCCATCATGAGACATGCTGCAACGTATTGCACAGCCCTACTGGAGGCGGGGCCACGGGGAGGTGCATCGCTGCAGTATCAGTGAAGAGGGTGTTTCCTCAATGTAGAAGATTACCTGGGCCCGATTCTGAAGTCCTTGGATTGTAGAAAGGGTTTTATCTTCTGGAAGAGGGTTGGCTGGCTTTCAGGCGGTTTGGGCCTTTTTGTTGCTATGCTGATGGTAGTAGAGAGTACTGTCTATCATGACCCTGAGTGGTTTGGCAGTCGGGCCAAGAGAGGTGTGGCGCAGTCAAGGTGTATGTCATGCAGGCACTCATGGATGGTATCCTGCTTAGATGAGTGACTGAGTAGGAAGAGTTCCATCCTTGTGGGATTGCCGCCCAGGCTTGGATGGAGGCGAGGCAATTCCTGAGGGCTGAGATGTCCTGACTACCGTGGAGTTTTCAGTAAAATGAGGTAAGCTCTGTGATTTGGTGGCGTGAGATGTCAGGGTCATTGGGAAGCGTTCCCAGTGGCTCCATGTGTAGAATAAAGATCATTGGGAGAGTATTGAGCCGTGTGGCACTCCGTAGGTGACCGAGAAGCGGTCTGACCTGAAGTTGCAAAGCTGGGCGGCTTGGTGCCTATACTGAGAAATGGTTTATAGTGATATTTTCGAAAATCCATATTTTTCGAATGCCATTTTTTCGACACCAAATTTGCCGACTTTTTTAAAATTGTTTTTTTAATTTTATTTTTAAAATCGGGGGTTCCCTCCCAATCCCCCCCCCAAAAAAAAACATTCGAAAAAAAGGTTTTCCGGCAAAATGTTTTCGACATAATGGTCATTCGAAAATACGTTTTTGAAAATATGACCGGATACCCTGAGAAATAAGATGCCCAGCAATTGAGAACTGAGCAGCGCATTCTGTGGGCAAGTAGGCTGGTTGCGTGAGGTTGTAGAGCGTGTCGAACGCGGCGAGGGGTCGAGGAACGCCAGGAGGCATGAGTCACCTTTGTCCATGATTTGAAGTGCGTCATCTGTGACCTGATTGGTCGAACCCTCTGCTTCTTACCAACATCAGATGGACATCCTTGTTGCAGGATCAAAACTACGGAGCGCACTGTACCCCAATTCACCACCTGGACCGAGGAAAACTCCACTCAATACCACAAAAGAAAGCGCGTCTGTATGGTGGTGACCAAAGTGAAGCACCAAGGCCACCCCACCACAGACCTCAAACACAGCCAACCGAGTAACCATCCCAAACAATGGAAGAACAGGAAGTGCTTAGAGGCGGTAACTTAGAGTCAAACTCCCAGACAAATAACAATAGAAGCAGAATGCAGAGTGACCATTCTTGCATTGGCAGTGAGCGCAGTGTAGATGGAAAGTGACAGGGCATGTGCCAGGTTACTGCAGGGCACTTGGATGAAGATATTAACGCTGTTATAGAACGAGTCTGAATTGAAAGGCAGCCTATCAAGAAACGGGAGCTTAGCTGCCTCTCGCTACCTGCTGGAAAGTGTGGCTGGCATGCAGCTTCCGATACCATACAGACGCCCACACACGGGCTGGTGGACGCCATGCCAACCTGTGCCCCGCACCCCAGTGCACGAGAATCTGGTTGCCATGGCCCCCACCTAACATCGCAATGCTCCCGTCAAGAACACCAGCGATGACACATGACCCGCCGCGACACATGCCCGAACAGTGACAAAAACAAATATCCCCGTAAACGTTCGCAAACGGCGAAGACACCAGCGAGCTGTCATCACTCGGCAGGAGCTCGCGGAGACGCGCTACCCACTGCATCCTATCCCCAAAGCGTGCATCTGTTGCCCGGGCAACGCGCGCGAGTTTCCCCATCACCTTGCCAGGATAACTTTGAAGCGCCTGTCAGTTTAGAGACCAACAGTCGACGCGCTCATGAAATGCCCATCAAACGTGCGCGGAACCCCGAGAGGATGCAGAAATCTTTATCCAGCCCGCTGCTGCCACGCAGGCAGGCTGTACTCCGCTGCCCCGGCAACCAAGCGCGCAGGTTCGCGAACAAAACCGCGCGCAAACAGGAGACGTGATTTCCTAATCACTCCGAGTCCCAGCTCATTCCAACAACAGCGTGTGCCTCCCGTGCCCGTGTATTATACATCAAAACTGTAGCTGGCAAGGAACAGGGGAGCAGTGCAAAGGGACCCCATTCTGCTGGAGTGGGGACAGGGGCCACGGGCGGATGGGGACCCGCAAGCAGGGTTGTGTGAGGCGAGCAGTGGTTGGAAAGATCTTCAAGTGCTGACTGAAGGGTAGGATGGAGGGGGGCCTTAAATAATAACCCCAAAACACCCTAAAATCAAACAACAGAGAAGCTCAAACAGTACATAACATGCATCTAATCTCAAACAGAGCAGACAGCACATAAAAAAACAGGCATTGGGCCTCACCCGTACAGCTACAACAAGGCAGTGCCCGCAATCAAGCCATCTGCAACCCAACACACACGGATGCCAGTTTCTCCTGGTTCTGGACCCATCCTATCCCTCTACCCTCACTAACCAACCCCGTTCTCTTTCTTGCAGAGGCCTGTGAGCGCCTGGAGACTGTCCCTGGGTGGTGGCGGTGCGCGGGATAGGTCAACATAACATAACATCATTTATATTTTGGTGTAGATACGGAGGAGATGTGGTCGATTGACTAAGTTGTCAGCTCTTGAGCGTGAAGATCCAACTCATAATTTAGAGGAGCAGGTGGACTGGTCATACCTAGCCCCTGCCCCTCACCTCCTGCATACTGGAACAACAGAAGAGCCCTCTGTGGGACACCAGGTATCATCCCAATACCACATCAGGTGTATGATAGACAATATACACTCAGACAACCATATCAAATTTCCCTGCACCGAGAGGTGGAAGGATATCTGCACACACCGTTGGACGGCATAGAGCAATACGTGAAATCTGACGAAGGCAGAGTGACGTCATGGAGGACAGCTACTGAGGCTCACTGAGACGATACGCAAATACTCAAAGAATACAATGTGTAACTGAAGTAACAAGAGAGACATGTGATCAAGATACAAATACATCATATATACAAAGAAGATAAAGTAACCTGAGTAATAAATGCACATACACAGAAATACAAGGCAGATGAGACATATAGAAGCTTGCTGGAGAGGAAAGCATAACATGGCTATAGCAGCCATGATCGAAAGATGGACTTCGGACTCATATTGAAATCAATCAAGCTTCCTCAGAGACAGATCAGGGCTGCAGAGTCAGGAGACGCTGGAAAAACAGATGTGTGTGAGGAATAACGAGGAGTCTATTAGCCTGGGATCAAGGATGCTACATTATGGAATAATTGCAAAGCACAAAGGAAGTCAAAAGCATAAACCATGTATGTAAGACATAGTTATTTTAGATTTCGCAAAGAAGGAAACATCTTAAGGACCAATTATTGGACAATTAAAGATGGGAAAAACATATGCAAGATGGAATGAGCAAGTCCCCAGAGACCAAGGAGGGTAATTACACCAAGTTCAATTGAAAGAAATAGCAGTAAATAGAAGGTCGAGATGGATGCATTTGTGATCTCCTCACATGTGCTTCAGAAGTCGAAAACAAGAGTTGTTCATTAAGCCCAAATGAAGATAGTGGTGTACCTACACTCCCTTGAATGTCCCAGAACAGAGAACAGGCTTCGAAGTCAAATACAAAAGTGAATCATTAGCTTAGGACTGGACTGATGAGAGATGATGGACTTATTGAGAAAGTGGGGAGTGACATTACTCTCGGTACTCAAGTTTCATTTTGCTTACGTGGGGCTAATGAACCGAGAGTTCAAGGTTGGGAAAGCATGCCAACCAATCAGAGGGCCTATGTAGCAACATGCTATACAATGTAGCAAAGACCAACTCAGAGCCATTTTTCCGTTATGGTCAGTATTATACATATTTAGAGGTGGTTTGAGGCATGCCTAACAGATAAGGGGCAGCCAATGATGCTATTAACACTTATGTATACTATAGGTACATATGTTCCCTTAAACAATCTCTCCCGTCAATAGGTTTTACAGTTTGCCACGTATGATGATGTCATAGATGACGCACATCGAGGTATAAAGCCTTTGTGGATTACAGTTTGTTGTTTGCCAGATTGCCCTACTTTATTTTATGCTAAAAATAAACTAGTACTTTGCCATATTCTTTGAGTTGGTCCGGTTATTTGGGTCCGAGATCATTATTGGTGATTCCATCGAGCTCATGAGATGTTTCAAGGCGCTAGAGCACTATAACGTGGTGCCTCTTCTATCCACGGATTGTGGACATTCCCATTTATCACCAGGTCCTTCAGTTCTTTGAATCTGCCAAAATTGGAAGCTCAATTCCGGTAATACACTGGATATAAATTATTACAGGAGAAATAGGGCTCATCCCATAAGAAACACCTGTGTACAGGTGCGTTATAAATGTCATATCATATCATATCAATGCTCCTTGTCTCAGCCTTGTAAGGATTGAATGCCTGCCGACTCATCAGAGATTTGAACCGTGGACTGAGTGTCTGCAAGCAGTAGTCCCAGCTTAAACGCAGCAACAAGTGGTGGGTTTCTTTCTCTCATCTGGAGAAATGCCTACCTCTGATATACCTGAAGAAGGATCTCACACAGGGACAAGCCACACACTATAGTGTTTCACTAATTGAATTGAATCCTTATTCCCAGTTTTATGTAAAATGTGAAAATTGAATTTTGAAGGTTTAGCCGACCAAGCAGGTCCATATGTACTTTTGATGTTTATGCTGAGCTTTGAGTATTAACCGTTTTGTTGCGGTACCAATGACATCATCATAATGTCTTCACTCCTTATTTGAGTTCCACGACCACGCGCTTATCATGAGGTTTGTTTCATGTTACACTATATGTCCTAGTCTTTGACATTTCCTCTTTTGTGACCAACATCCTAAATAGTTCTCTCCAGGCGTCATCTTCTCTGACCAATGCATTGATGAAACCCCCGCAGGAAGAAGGCACAAGCGGTCCGGATGCATTTGCTAACCATTGACCAATCACCTTCCTGCATCCCATAGCTAACATTCTGGAGGAAACGTGCGAAAGCCAATGGAAACACACATTGACAATCACCAGCTACTTAATTCCTACCAGTCGGTGTCACGGCGTGGTACCGAGGATAGTTTACTGGAGTTATGGGACAAGCGTCTGGCCACGGTGCTGAAGATGCACGTACTTATTGGTGCCTCTTTACCCCTCTACTGCCTTCAACACTATCAACTTCTCCATCATGTGGTTGCGCTTGGCAGAGGTCACAGGAGTGGGCCAGAAGGCATTGTAGTGGGTAAAGGGTTTCTAGGTCTGTAAAAGATGGATCTACGTGATCCGACCGCGGCTGAATGTCCTGCGGCCGGAAATTTCGCACGAGAAAGGTGCGAACTACCAAAAGTTCGCACCATTCTCATTTGAACACACGTACATACCAACACACCCACCCACACCCACAACACATCCATGACACACCCCCCACCCACAAACTCAACACACCCCCACCCACACCCCCAACATAAACAAACCCCTCTTACCTTCTTCTTCACGCTGGGTTCCTGCGGCACCAGTTCCCTTTCACTTCCGTGATCGGGAACTGGCACCACAGGGTCCTTTTTTTTAACGGAAGGCTGCAGGGTTTCCCCCCGCAACCTCTGCTCACTATACTGTAAAGTATATTAAGCGGGGTGTTGCGGGTGACAACCCCGCAGCCCCTGATTTATTTATTTTTTTACGGAAGGCTGCGGGGGTGTATAGTGAGCGGGGCGATGCGAGGGACACCCCTGCAGCCCCTGTTTCTTTTTGTATTACAATGCGACCACCAAAGGATCGAACTTTTGGTGTTCGTACCTTTGGTGGTAGAATTTTTGGAACTTTTGGTTCATGCGAACCATTATATTCGATAAAAAGGTACAAACCCTAAAAGATCTGGGGCTGTGCTAATGTCGGGACTGTTGGTGCTCGGGGCTAGCTAGCCTTTTGGTTGGAGCCCCTGAGCTTCTATCCACAGCTATAGCTCCCCACCATCCTCCCCCTAGAGATGCCTCTGCTTGAACCTTTTTTTGGGTGTCACATCCTCGACCGTGTGCTTGGAGGTGGGGGTGACCTGTTAGCCTTGCCTGAGCCCCCTTGTAAGATGACCTTGGGCCATCCCTTTATCTGCCATTTTGTTAAAATTCCACCTGTGCCCTCTTTTACGCCTCATTGCTTCTTGTAGTGTGACTTGCCACACACACGTAGGTGACACACAGAGTTTTCAGTGTGGGGGGGGGTGGGATCAAGTTATCCATCTGTCCAGATGCATGCTGGGAATGAAGAACGGATCCTCTCCAACGGGCTAGAATGGAATGCCTGGGAAAACAGATTTTGGTTGCTATGGGAACCCAGTGACACGGAACCATTTACCTGCAGGTACTAGTTCACCTGGCGTCTTCCCGTGTAACATGTGAAACCCGAGAGCTGACCTTGAAGCAGGGAGGACTATAACCACAAGTTCAAGATACTGGCAGGTCAGTGTTTCCTTTTCAGCTCCTGAAACATGTGGTAACCTTCATGGAAAAGGTGATCCAGCACATATCAATGGGGTTCAGGCTGACTCCTGTCTAGACCATTGCAATGCACTCAATGCTGGGATTGTAGACAAGCTGCTGTGTCTTATGGTGGGATTTGCAAATACAATCACATGTTCAACTTAAGGACAGAGCTTCCTGGGTCTTATTAAAGACTGCAAAGAACTGAAGCTGGTTTGCTTGTTGCATAAATGCTTCCTTAAGCTGCACATATACAGAGTGACTGATATGATAGGTTATTTATAACAGACTTAATACACAGAGGTTTCTAAGTGCCGACCCGGGGATCGAACCTGTGGTGTTTCGTGTCGTCTTGCTTCCAAGGAGAGCGTGTTGCCCATGAGCTATCCTCCCGAGTGCACACACACACTATTTACTGCTCTGACTATCTCCACTGACCTGGACTCGGGTCCCCGAGGGCCTTCAACCCACAGCACATTGAGAGCATAGCAACGGTGAAAGCCGCTATACAAATACCCATTAACATAACATAACATCAATCACACATTACTCTCCCCGCTGGACTCCTTGTACTTGGGCAAAGGCAGCACCGCAATGCTTCCCTCCAGGAAGGGCAGATTGGGATTTAGCGGTTCTTGTGGTGGCGAGGAACCGCGGTTGTGTTTCATAGTCTCCTGTTGGCTCTTTGGCTTGATGCAATCCGGCCCGCTTTCAGGGCAAAGCTAAACAGACTTTTGCTAAATGGTTGACCGCTTGCTGAGGTTCTGTCCAGTTAGATTCTGAGATTCGAGGAAGTCCAGCACCGCGGGGCGCTAAAGCTGTAGGATTTTGCACCGTACACATGTAGTTGCTCAATCGTTCGTTCACTCACTCGCGCAGTTCAATTTCACTCCAAGTTCGTGCAAATGCTGACACAAAGGTGCGACAAGGGCCTGATTTGCCAAGGAGCAGGCATTTTGGAGACGCTGGGAAGCCATGATTGGCATGTAGGTCTATGCACTTACACGAGTAGGCCATCTCTCGTCTATCCCACGTGACTTGCCTTTGAAAGTGATCTATATGGTGCTTGCGATGTGGTGCGCATCCACCATTACCACTGTTGCTGTGTTAGCGGGCAACCGATGTGGCCGATGCAGGCTTTCCAGAATCAGCCTGGCAGTGCCGCAGCAGGCAGGCACTGGGCTATGGGTGCCAGCGAAGAGGAGAGCTCTAAAGCTGTAGGGATCGTTGCAATTCCCTGGGGGAGAACAATAGAATGGGAGGCATTTTGGAAGACCAGGAAGGAGAGTGTTTGGGGGAAAGCTGAAGACAGGGAGTGGTGATAGGAAACATTGCCTGAGGGTCATCCTGTCCCCTTAGTGGAACCAGAACTGTGCCAGAAACTAGTGCAAAGCCCAAGGTCCTCAGGGAGAGCACGGAATACCCTCACATGGGAGAAGGCATTATTTTCTGCTGTACAGACCATGAATACGCACAGGCGAGTGGCACACGCGGCATTAGGCTATTCTGCAATATATGACATTAACTCAGTCTGAACCCCTCTTTCTTCTGGGACCTCTCTTATCCCTAGGGCCATTCCCTGCCAGACGCTTCAAAGCGGCAGACATCCTGAGCTAGGGTTATGGGTTCAGACCCACTGCCCTGGTTCCTTATGCTTTCTACCCAACAGGCACACACCAGTCCTCTCTGCGACATACCAGCGAGGAAGGTTGGCCTGAGGAACCCTCGATCACTAGTGAGTTAGCGACCTTCTTACCAAGACACTCCTTATGCTGACTCTCCTGAACTTCTTATAGGAAACTGTATCCAGCCCTGAATGAAGGAGTAAAAATCCAACCCCATGAGTACCCCTGCCCTTTAATTCCCCCCTATGCATTAGATCCAGTTCTCTACATTTAATTAACATAACTACATTCAATACATTGGTCCCAATGTTTGTTGGCCTGCGTTTCAATGGCCAACAATTGACCTCCGACCCTAAAAGAACACGTCACAGTACAGGCTTCGCAAGCCCACACTGCTTTCCTAGCCAACGGTTTCATTTGTAATGTTGATAGGAGTCTTTCTTCTCTTTTACTTGCGTAGTTTCAGACACGCTGGGCATTCTGATGCAGCCCCGCCTTTTCGCCTGCGATGGTCTCCATGGCCACCATATTAATGGGAGATGAGGAGGACGTGGAAGCGCGTTTTTTTAATTGCTTGAATATGAGCAGAGCTCTCGAGTTTCCTGCAGTATGCAGGAGAAGCTCACCCAGTCCTGTTTCTACTTGGACTCCTGAGACTTGTAGTTTTCCAAAATTTCAAATAGGAAAGAAAATACTACAAGTCCCAGAATCCAAGGGGAGAAAAACACAGTAATGGATGGCTTTCTCACGTATAGCCCTGGGAACCTTGAGAGGTTTGTATAAGGATCAGATGAGGCGAGCATTGTCCGTGTAATACGAATGTTATTTTGCGTATCTCGCATAGTATTCCCTTTATTTACATATAAAATGACCTGCCTTGGGCATTTGGCCTTTGTTTTATGATTATCTCTTTCAATGATTCTTCCAGGAAACTTTGCAAACATAAGTTTGAAATTGTGACCACATGTAAAATGTGATATGACCCCTTGACACCGTCTTTTCCTCGTGGGTGTTAATTAGTGAAGCCCTTATATATCATATGAATAAAGCGTGCATTCTTTTTAGTCTAAAATATGTCAAATTAAGTTGGCATGAGTTCAAATACATTATACTGCTATCATGTTAAAATCCTACTGAGACTTCCTGCTGCTTCTTGACACACGTGTAAATTACACGCTGGGGAGAAATGGCAACTGCCCTTCATGTACTCCCACTGCAGGTGAGTTGGTCGAGCCTTGCTGAGGGCACGTTCGCAGAGGTGCTGCTGACTGAGAGCATGGTGCGTGCGTGCGGCATCACAGATGTTTCACAGCTGGAGGTGTAGCTGACATCTCAGAGGAGGTGCCAGTAGCTTTGTCGCTTACATGTACTAACCTGCGTCTGATGTTGTGTACTCATGAAAGGCAACCTTAGCCCCAGCTTTACCGTGGCAACGAGGATGGGGTTGGATTAGATCCAGGTGTGCAAGGGCGCAACCTGGCCCATCCGCTGCACCGCACCCTGAAGAAGCCGTATGTGAGTTGCAGCGGCAGGCAGCAGGACCTGGGGGACACCATGCAGTGTCCTGCACAGAAGGGAAAGCCACTTCAGGCATAAAGGGCTAGAGAGGTGGTGGAGTCCTAGAGTAGTCTTGGCAACAGGAGGCACATTCAGCAGTGGAGCCTCCAGGCTTACGCTGTCTTGCTATTCAGTGGCTTGTGAGGCACAGGGACAGTGATGTTGCCAAGCAACTTTGTGAGATTCAAGATAATGTGGAGGAGCAGGTAGACACTTCCTCACTAGTCCCCACCCCCTCGCCGCCGCCAGACTGCAATAGTTCGGAGAAGAGTAGTAAATGGGATCCCTTGTATTGTTCCCATACCGCATGGAGTGTATGAGGGACGTTCTGCACTCAGACAGCCATACAGAAAGTACCCTTGCACTGAAATTGTGTAAGAATGCTACATGCAGGGATGTTGCATGCCAGGATGTCAGAACCCACCTCTGGATATCATGGACGTATGTTAAAGTGAAATCTGACAAGGACAGACTGAAGTCATAAAGAAGAAGATACATAAACTATGCTGAATACTGAGAAGGAACGACATAACTAAAGCACTAAGAGTAACATGTACCTAAAGCTAAAGTAATCATGGATCTAAAGAAGATAAAATAACTTACTGCCCAATAACTGTAAATATGCAGTAACGCAAGATAGAAAGAAAAAGTATAGAAGCTTTCTATAGAGGAATATATAACGTGGCAAGGACGGCCATAGCAGGAAAATGGACGCTGGCTCACGTTGAACTTAACCAAGCTGCCTCAGAGACAGTCCAAGGCTGTAGAATCAGGAGATGCAGAAAAACAGCTCTCTGTGCAGACCTGAAGATGAGTCAAGGTTGGCCCAGAATTAAGGATGATATTTTAAGGAATAAGCACGGAGCACAAAGGGTGTATGTGGGTAAGCTCTGACTGTGGGACATTCTTCATAGATGGAAGAAGAAGAAAACATTTGTGAGAGCAAAACTGTTGGTCAATTAAAAGTATACAAAGTTTGTGTAAGATAGAGTGAGCAAGTCTCTAGAGGCCAAGAGGAGCAACAGCACCCTGCATAATTAAATCAAATAGCGGTAAATAGAACGCTGAATGTGAAAAATGTGTGGTCTTTTCACACGTCCCGCGCAAGTTGGAAACAAAGTCTATTCATTAGAGCCCCAAGCTAAGCTAGTGGTGTGCTCATACTCCCTTCAATTTTCTAGAATAGTGAACAGGCAACCAGGTCAACAAACAAAAGACTTTGGCTTATGGTCTACTGATGAGAGATGATGGACTAATTGGGAAAATGGGGAGTAGCCTGACGGGATTCTAACACCTACATTTTGTTTCACGTACATGCTGCTAAGGAGCCACACGTCCAAGTTTGGGATAGTATGACAACCAATCATTGGGTTTTAGGGGGGACAACCTAACGTGCAATGTAGCATAGACCAATCCACTGTTTTGTCCACTATAATTAGTAATCACCATATTTAGAGGTCGTTCAAGGCATGCTCTACAGATAAGGGGCAGCCAAAGATGCACTAATCCTTATATGTTCCCTTAACCAATCCCTTCCCTCGGTAGGTTGTATATTTTGCCACATAGAATGACGTCATAGATGTCATATATTGAGGAATAAGACCTCTATGTAATCAAGCACCTCTATGAGTGTGCAAGCATCAGTCCGATGTCTGTGATTACTCCCAACTATATTATATGACGACAAAGTAGTACTTTGTCATATTCCGTGAATATGTCTTATTATTTGATCTGAGATCATTATTTGTAATTCCATCCAGCACAAAAAGATGTTTCAATGTGTCAGAGCACAATACAGTATGGTCATTCAAGGTGGGGCAGGGTGATTGTGCTAACATAGTTATGGCATCTCCAAAGAGCCAAAAAAAGGATCAGCGGAAGAAGGGATGGCACCAAGCGATCAGTGGGCGTAGTATCGCTGTCAAAGAGCGGAACGATTAGGAATGAGTCCTGCTTAGGGTGACACAGTGGTCTTGTGGAGGCCGGTTCAGATCTGACCCCAATGCCACGGTTTCCTGTGTGAAGCTGCTGCGATCTGGGCGGTCTGTGTTTCTGGAGCCTGTGGTGGTTCTGGCAGTTAGGACACCTGATGCAATAGACATAGTGATAGAGTCACTGGTGTTATACATGGGCAATGGCTGGAATGTAGCAACAAAAGCTGTGGAATGGATTAATAGGGCGACAACCAGAGAAGAACTAAGAATTTCTGCGGAACCGCAGTAAAATGTCTGGTATGCGCAAGCTGATGATGGCAAGCAGACCACAATCACTGAAATGGCGATGCGGTCAAGAGTGCACTGAGGGAGCTGACAAGTGCGGTTGCACTGCTTGATTCTCATTGCCAACAGAGGCAGACTGAGGAAAGCTTGGAATACAGATGTATGCCAACAGTGCCCACCAAATAAATGTATCTCCGGTAGTGAGTGATGGATCATGCTGTGACAACATGGCAGGACTGTAATGATAAAACCACCGGTGGATCTTCTCCTGTGCCAGTCAGTCCATCACTTGTCAGACTTCTGCCATCGAACGCTCATAAACCTCAAGCAGCCAGCATGCACGAAATAGTCCACCAAGCAAGCTAGTATGGCAAGTTACCACCCCACCTTTCCCCTACACAGAACCCACAGGCCTGAACATAAGGGGATGTCACATCATCACACGCCCTACCTCCCCCCACCAGAAACAGTAAACCCCAACGCTAGTCATGGGACACCACATGCCAAGCTCTAATCCATATGCCTGGCATCGCATATTAGGAGAGGCTGTGACACCCTGAGGCCACCCTCAAAACATCCGCTTTTTCTTGTCTCCCAAAGAGGCAGAGGCCCTTCGGTGAGCAACCCCAATAGTCAGTATGCTACATGTTTCCCTCAGCCTACATATGTAAAACCCCAAGAATATATGAGCAGTGGTGGTGGGGGGGGTAGGGGGGCGGGCTGGGGACCACGCACAGACATCCTTACTCTGGGCCCAGACCATTACGCAACAGTGTACATTAGATGCAATAATTAAACGTGTGCATTTAAAATGATTTCTTTTTGTAGAAAGTGAATGGAGTTTAATTGCCATAAATTGTCTACTGTTTGCGCTGGAAAGAGATGCTTGGAATACTACCAGGTGAACGCGACGAGGGGACACGTACAAAGGGAGAGAGGCCCGGCGCCCTCAGCCCTGAGAGGCTCTACCCGCCTCTCCACACCTGAAGTGGGCAGCTCTCGCCGTTCGTGTTGACTCGAATTAAGCTCATGCCGCGGCAGAGGCGACACTATTAAAATCAAGAGCGCGCCTTCCCCAAGGGAGCTCTCCAAGCACTCACCTCCATTCCGCTTCATTCCACTCACTGCCAGCCACCTTGAACTGTGTGTCCTGGGAAAACAGGGGGGGGGGGGGGGGTTAGAGGAGAGGGGGGCAGGGAGCCTGCGAGGGAACTGGGGCGCGAGGGAACCGGGCACGAGAAGGAACTAGGGTGGAGAGAAACAGAGAAGGAACAAGGGGGTGAAGGGAAAGAGAGGGGACAGGGAGACAGAGAGGGAACTGGGAAGAGATTGAACAAGACATGCGAAGAGTCTGGGATGGAGAGAAAAAGAGAAAGAAAGAGGGATGAAGGGAAAGAGGGGGCAGGGAGACAGAGGGGACTGGGAAGAGAGTGAACCAGACATGAGAAGGGTCTGGGATGGAGAGAAAAAGAGAAAGCAAAAGGGGTGAAGGGAAAGAGAGGAGGCAGGAAGACAGAGGGAACTGGGAAGAGAGTGAACCAGACATGAGAAGGGTCTGGGATGGAGAGAAAAAGAGAAAGCAAAAGGGGTGAAGGGAAAGAGAGGAGGCAGGGAGACAGAGGGAACAGGGAAGAGAGTGAACCAGACATGAGAAGGGTCTGGGATGGAGAGAAAAAGAGAAAGAAAGAGGGGTGAAGGGAAAGAGAGGGGGCAGGGAGACAGCAGGAACTGGGGAAGAGAGTGAACTTGGCACGAGAAGGAACGAGGGTGGAGAGAAACAAAGAAAGAGAGAGGGGGTGAAGGGAAAGAGAGGGGGCAGGGAGACAGAGGGAACTGGGGAAGAGAGTGAACCTGGCACGAGAAGGGACGAGGGTGGAGAGAAACAAAGAAAGAGAGAGGGGGTGACGGGAAAGAGAGGGGGCAGGGAGACAGAGGGAACTGGGGAAGAGAGTGAACCTGGCACGAGAAGGGACGAGGGTGGAGAGAAACAAAGAAAGAGAGAGTGGGTGAAGGGAAAGAGAGGGGGCAGGGAGACAGAGGGAACTGGGGAAGAGAAGGGACTTGGTGGAGAGAAAAAGAGAAGGAAAGAGGGTTGAAGGGAAAGAGAGGGGGGAGAATGAGAGGGAACTGGGGAAGAGAACCGGGCACGAGAAGAGACGAGAGTGGAGAGAAACAAAGAAAGAGAGAGTGGGTGACGGGGGAAGAGAGTGAACTGGGCACAAGAAGGAACTAGGGTGGAGAGAAACCAAGAAAGAGAGAGTGGGTGACGGGGGAAGAGAGTGAACTGGGCACCAGAAGGAACTAGGGTGGAGAGAAACCAAGAAAGAGAGAGTGGGTGACGGGGGAAGAGAGTGAACGGCACGAAAAGGGACGAGGGTGGAGAGAAAAAGAGGAGGAAAGAAGGTGAGTGAAGGGAAAGAGAGGGGCGGTGGGAGAGGTGACTGGGGAAAAAGAGGAGACTAGGGGCAAGGGAAGGCTCAGGTAAAGACAGGGACCAGGAGGACAAGAATAAACTCGTGGAGAGAGAAAGGGACGGTTAAAAGAGGGGAAAGTGGGGGAAAGTGAAGGAACTAGAATGAAGAGAAAAAGAGCAGGAGAGGAGATGGGGAAGTAAAGAGAGGCGCAGAGAGAAAGAGAGGTGACTAGGGAAAGGTAAGCCTGGTGGTCCGGAAGAAAAGGGACTGGGGGGATATAGGGTACCACAGGGAAGAGAAGGAAAAGAGGTGGCTGAAAAGAAGGAGGGCCGCAGGTGAATATGTAGGGTTAAGAAGTGAGAGGTGGCCTGCAACATGAGTGGAAACTAGGGGAGGGGGGTCGAGAGAAGAGAAAGAACTAAAGGGAAGAGCAGAAGAGAAGCAAAAGAGATGGGGTGAATTGAAAAGCAGTGGTAACCTTAACATGCGGCAACAAACAGGGATGTGAGACATTCAACCAGATATGCGCTCACCTGGGCTTTTTTGAAATGTTATATGAAATTGAATGATGGTAGATCAAACTCTGGAAAATGTGTGGGGCTAATCCACATATATTTCCTATGCTCACTGCATGACATACATATAGACCTGTGTACTCTGTGTGGACACAGCCTACAGGCGTTGTCCCCGTCATATGACAGCCAAGAGTACATCAAGGCATCTTAGAAGGGGGAAGGCAAAACCTTCCTCCTGCCATGGTCAGCCTAATTAACTATCAAACTCTCCAATGATCCACCCTGCTTGTTTACCCTCTGCAGATGGTGGCAGCAATTGACATAATTAACATATTAATAGAGTATACTTCAAAGAGGCCTGGCTGCAGAAGTTAACTGCAGAAGTTTGCAAAAAACAGGAAAACCCCAACAACCTTTGATAGCTCCCGGCTCTCAGTACCAAGGACAGTGACCTGTCATGTCTGGGACTATGTGTATACAGTAGGCAACCCCTGCAGGGGGACCCCAATCGGAAGGTACCAGTTTATGGATTGATTGAAACAGAAAGTCTGTTCTCTCTGCACCTTGAAGGGTGGCCTGCTGCTTTAATCAGGAACCACAGAGAGCTCCATTAACTAGAGAGACCCTTTGATCCACAACAGACAGGACGATGGGTGGGACTTAGTATTACATGTGTACACCCCTTTACATTTTCTGTTGCAGAGCACTCTGGTTATGACCTTGTGCATATAGGAGAATGTTGGTTTGGACCCAGGATTGGTTAATTAAGGTAGGCTTTGCCTACACCGACCACTGTGGCCCATTTAGCTTTAAAAGAGTGTTGAGCCCCTCTTTTGGCAGATCATTTTAAGACTTTACAAGGAGTAACAAGAACAACTCATTTGGACCCTGACTGAAGGTACAGTCTGCCTTACAGCTTCCGCCAGTGAAGGAAGGCCAAGAGTTCCAAAGAGGGAAGCAATACTCCACCCCCGCCCCCAAACATCTCCCAGGGACACAGAGGGAGATACAGAATCCAGCAGACCCTGCAGCAACTCCAGAACCGTTGGCCAGCCAGCACACAGCGTAACCTGCTAGGCTCTGCAAGCAAGCTTCCTAGGTGGGAAGTGCCAGAGTTTCTGAACCAAACCCAGGAAAAGGCTGTTTCCTGCAACACTCACCTCAGCGTTGGGCCGTCCGCCTTAAAGGACGACACATGCCCAGTGATGAAGCTAGGAGGAGTGCACCGACAAGCATCAACCAGCATCCGCCTTAAAGGACATTTTTGAGGTAGTTGAGAGCCTCATGCTGCAACCGCCTGCACCTCTGACTGTTGTTACGCTGCAGTCGCTAACGCCGTCCAAGACCCCTCGACCAGTGCTACAGACCCGCCGACCAGCACTGAGACGATTCCTGAACCCGAGCCACCATGGACGCCAGCATGCATGCAGTCATCCATCCAGTCTCACTTGCCTAACTGCCTGCTGCCTGATACCCATCTTGAACTCTGTTGCATAAGCTGCAAAGTGCCCAGACACCCACTTTACACTGTCGAGCACCAAGAACTGCAACGAGCACAAGCTACATTGTGGTTCTGTCCCCTGGTCTTTCTCTGAAGGCCCCTAGTAATATTTTATGACCCATTGCTCCCTTTGTGCTGAAACCAAGTATTCTTGAATTGTTGTGATTATGTACTATACTGACGACCCTCCTGTCAGTATCCAGAGTGCATCCCTTTTCCTTCTTTGAAACTGCCTGTCCTCTGCAGTCCTCTACAGGGTGGATTGTATTTTGTAGTGTGCTGGAACAGTCTGTTGTGATAATAATAAAGTCGATATTTTTTATACAACCTTGAACTGGACGTTCCCTTTTATCATTGTTTAATAATTGTATTTTGACCGTGTTGCAACTAACCAACGATCCACGACCTTGCAGAGATAAGCCTGCCGTTCCGTCCACATTACCAAAATTGGACAAGGAGGTCTTATAATTCAATTGTATTCCAATCTGTTCGGATCCCTTCTGGTGTACCAGAGGCATGGGGCTGATTGATGGTTTAGAAACCGATATTCATCCCTGGACAGCTGGTGCCCCGGAAGTTGATTCGTCAAGAGGGCTGCATAGGATACATAAAGCAATGCGCCCGAGGGAAGAAGAGAGGAAGAGGGAAAGAGCAGGGGCGATTGTAAAGCGAGATGGGTTAAGGAAGTAGAGGAGTGAAGGAAAAGAGAGGAGACACAGAGAAAGATGGATACAGGAGTGACGAGAAAGGATTGAACGAGGGAAGACAGATGCAGAAGGACAAAGGTTAAGAGTGGCAGACAGGGGAGAAGAGCGGCGGCTCAGCGAAAGATAACACAAGGAAGGGAACGAGAGAGGGGTGGATTGAAGGCACAGGTAGGGGTGAAAAGAATACGAGAGGATGAGGGGTGAGAGGGCAGAAGAGAAAAGGGAAAGGAAGGGGGAAGAACAGAAATGTGCAAAGACAAAGAGAGGAGTGGAGGGAAAGAGCCTTGCAGAAACATCCACCATATGCAGAGCCCTGCAGAAACATCCACCATATACAGAGCCTTGCTGTAAAATCCACCATATGCAGAGCCTTGCTGAATCATCCACCAAATGCAGAGCCATGCAGAAACATCCACCCTATACAGAGCCTTGCTGAAACATCCAACATATGCAGATCCTTGCTGAAACATCTACCATATGCAGAGCCTTGCTGAAACATCCACCATATGCAGAGCCTTGCTGAATCATCCAACAAATGCAGAGCCATGCAGAAACATCCACCCTATACAGAGCCTTGCTGAAACATCCACCATATGCAGATCCTTGCTGAAATATCCACCATATGCAGAGCCTTGCTGATATATCCACCATATGCAGAGCCTTGCTGAAACATCCACCATATGCAGAGCCTTGCTGAAACATCCACTATATGCAGAGACTTGCTGGAACAGTCACCATATGCAGAGCATTGCTGGAACAGTCACCATATCCAGAGCCTTGCTGACACAGTCACCATATACAGAGCCTTGCTGACACAGTCATCATATACAGAGCAAGCCTTGCTGAAGCAGCTACCGTATACTGAGCCTTGCTGAAACAGCAACCATATACAGAGTCTTGCTGACACAGTCACCATATACAGAGGAAGCCTTACTGAAGCAGCCCCCATATAAAGAGTCTTTCAGAAACATCCACCATATGCAGAGCCTTGCGGAAACATCCACCATATGGAAAGCCTTGCAGAAACATCCACCATATGCAGGGCCTTGCTGAAACAGTCACCATATACAGAACCTTGCTGAAACATCCACCATATGCAGCGCCTTGCTGAAACAGTCACCATATACAGAACCTTTCAGAAACAGACACCACATGCAGAGCCTTAATGAAAGATCCACCATATGCAGATCCTTGCTGATAGAGTCACCATATACAGAACCTTGCTGAAACAACAACCATATGCAGAGCCTTGCTGACACAGTCATCATATACAGAGCGAGCCTTGCTGAAGCAGCTACAGTATACAGAGCCTTGCTGAAACAGCAACCATATACAGAGCCTTGCTCACACAGTCACCATATACAGAGCCTTGCTGACACAGTCATCATATACAGAGGAAGCCTTGCTGAAGCAGCCCCCAAAAAAGAGCCTTGCGGAAACATCCACCATATGGAGAGCCTTGCAGAAACATCCACCATATGCAGAACCTTGCTGAAACAGTCACCATATACAGAACCTTGCAGAAACAGACACCATATGCAGAACCTTGCTGATAGAGTCACCATATACAGATCCTTGCTGAAACAGTCACCATATGCAGAGCCTTGCTGAAACATCCATCATATGCAGAACCTTGCTGAAACAGTCACCATATACAGAACCTTGCTGAAACAGTCACCATATGCAGAGCCTTGCTGAAACATCCACCATATGCAGAGCCTTGCTGAAACAGTCACCATATTCAGAGCCTTGTTGAAAAATCCACCATATGCAGAGCCTTACTGAAACATCGACCATATGCAGAGCCTTGCTGAAACAGTAACCATATCAGAGCCTTGCTGAAACATCCACCATATGCAGATCCTTGCTGAAACAGGCACCATATGCAGAGCCTTGCTGAAACATTCACCGTATACGTAGCCTTGCTGATATAGCAACCAGATACAGAGCCTTGCTGACACAGTCACCATATACAGAGCAAGCCTTGCTGAAGATGCCCCTGTATAAAGAGCCTTGCGGAAACATCCACCATATGCAGAGCCTTGTGGAAACATCCACTATGTGGAGAGCCTTGCAGAAACATCCACCATATGCAGAACCTTGCTGAAACATCTACCATATGCAGTCTTGCTGAAACACTCACCATATGCAGATCCTTGCTGAAACATCCACCATATACAGAACCTTGCTGAAACATCGACCATATGCAGAGCCTTGCTGAAACAATCACTATATCAGAGCCTTGCTGAAACATCCACCATATGCAGATCCTTGCTGATAGAGTCACCATATACAGATCCTTGCTGAAACAGTCACCATATGCAGAGCCTTGCTGAAACAGTCACCATATGCAGAGTATTGCTGAAACATCCACCATATGCAGAGCCTTGCTGAAACAGTCACCATATTCAGAGCCTTGTTGAAAAATCCACCATATGCAGAGCCTTACTGAAACATCGACCAGATGCAGAGCCTTGCTGAAACAGTAACCATATCAGAGCCTTGCTGAAACATCCACCATATGCAGATCCTTGCTGAAACAGGCACCATATGCAGAGCCTTGCTGAAACATTCACCGTATACATAGCCTTGCTGACATAGCAACCAGATACAGAGCCTTGCTGACACAGTCACCATATACAGAGCAAGACTTGCTGAAGATGCCCCTGTATAAAGAGCCTTGTGGAAACATCCACCATATGCAGAGCCTTGTGGAAACATCCACTATGTGGAGAGCCTTGCAGAAACATCCACCATATGCAGAACCTTGCTGAAACATCTACCATATGCAGTCTTGCTGAAACATTCACCATATGCGGATCCTTGCTGAAACATCTACCATATGCAGAGCCTTGCTGAAACAGTTACCATATCCAGAGCCTTGCGGAAACATCCACTATATGAAGAGACTTGCTGGAACAGTCACCATATGCAGAGCCTTGCAGGAACAGTCACCATATCCAGAGCCTTGCTGACACAGTCACCATATACAGAGCCTTGCTGACACAGTCATCATATACAGAGCGAGCCTTGCTGAAGCAGCTACCGCATACAGAGCCTTGCTGAAACAGCAACCATATAAAGAGCCTTGCTGACACAGTCACCATATACAGAGGAAGCCTTGCTGAAGCAGCCCCCATATAAAGAGCCTTTCGGAAACATCCACCATATGCAGAGCCTTGCGGAAACATCCACCATATCAGATCCTTGCTGAAACAGTCACCATATACAGAACCTTGCAGAAACAGACAGCATATGCAGAGCCTTGCTGAAACATCGACCATATGCAGAGCCTTGCTGAAACAGTCACCATATCAGAGCCTTGCTGAAACATCAACCATATGCAGATCCTTGCTGAAACATCAACCATATGCAGATCCTTGCTGATAGAGTCACCATATACAGAACCTTGCTGAAACAGTCACCATATGCAGAGCCTTGCAGAAACATCCACCATATGCAGAGCCTTGCTGAAACAGTTACCATATACAGAACCGTACTGAAACAGTCACCATATGCATAGCCTTGCAGAAACATCCACCATATGCAGAGCCTTGCTGAAAGAGTCACCATATACAGAACCTTGCTGAAACAGTCACCATATGCAGAGCCTTGCTGAAACATCCACCATATGCAGAGCCTTGCTGACACAGTCATCATATACAGAGCGAGCCTTGCTGAAGCAGCTACCGCATACAGAGCCTTGCTGAAACAGCAACCATATACAGAGCCTTGCTGACACAGTCACCATATACAGAGGAAGCCTTGCTGATGCAGCCCCCGTATAAAGAGCCTTTCAGAAACATCCACCATATGCAGAGCCTTGCGGAAACATCCACCATATGGAGAGCCTTCCAGAAACATCCACCATATGCAGAGCCTTGCTGACACAGTCACCATATACAGAACCTTGCTGAAACAGTCACCATATGCAGAGCCTTGCTGAAACATCCACCATATGCAGATCCTTGCTGAAACAGTCACCATATACAGAACCTTGCAGAAACAGACAGCATATGCAGAGCCTTGCTGAAACATCGACCATATGCAGAGCCTTGCTGAAACAGTCACCATATCAGAGCCTTGCTGAAACATCAACCATATGCAGATCCTTGCTGATAGAGTCACCATATACAGAACCTTGCTGAAACAGTCACCATATGCAGAGCCTTGCAGAAACATCCACCATATGCAGAGCCTTTCTGAAACAGTTACCATATACAGAACCGTACTGAAACAGTCACCATATGCATAGCCTTGCAGAAACATCCACCATATGCAGAGCCTTGCTGAAACAGTCACCATATACAGAACCTTGCTGAAAAGTCACCATATGCAGAGCCTTGCTGAAACATCCACCATATGCAGAGCCTTGCGGAAACATCCCCCATATTCAGAGCCTTGCTGAAATAGTCACCATATTCACCATATGCAGAGCCTTGCTGAAATATTCACTGTAAACATAGCCTTGCTGAAACAGCAACCGGATACAGAGCCTTGCTGGCACAGTCACTATATGCAGAGCGAGCCTTGCTGAAGCAGCCACCGTATACAGAGCCTTGCGGAAACATCCACTATATGAAGAGACTTGCTGGAACAGTCACCATATGCAGAGCCTTGCAGGAACAGTCACCATATCCAGAGCCTTACTGACAGAGTCACCATATACAGAGCCTTGCTGACACAGTCATCAAATACAGAGCGAGCCTTGCTGAAGCAGCTACCGCATACAGAGCCTTGCTGTAACAGCAACCATATACAGAGCCTTGCTGACACAGTCACCATATACAGAGGAAGCCTTGCTGAAGCAGCCCCCGTATAAAGAGCCTTTCGGAAACATCCACCATATGCAGAGCCTTGCGGAACCATCCACCATATGGAGAACCTTGCAGAAACATCCACCATATGCAGAGCCTTGCTGACACAGTCACCATATACAGAACCTTGCTGAAACAGTCACCATATGCAGAGCCTTGCTGAAACATCCACCATACGCAGATCCTTGCTGAAACAGTCACCATATACAGAACCTTGCAGAAACAGACAGCATATGCAGAGCCTTGCTGAAACATCAACCATATGCAGATCCTTGCTGATAGAGTCACCATATACAGAACCTTGCTGAAACAGTCACCATATGCAGAGCCTTGCGGACACAGTCACCATATACAGAGCCTTGCTGACACAGTCATCATATACAGAGCAAGCCTTGCTGAAGCAGCTACCGCATACAGAGCCTTGCTGAACCAGCAACCATATAAAGAGCCTTGCTGACACAGTCACCATATACAGAGGAAGCCTTGCTTAAGCAGCCCCCCTATAAAGAGCCTTTCGGAAACATCCACCTTATGCAGAGCCTTGCGGAAACATCCACCATATGGAGAGCCTTGCAGAAACATCCACCATATGCAAAGCCTTGCTGACACAGTCACCATATACAGAACCTTGCTGAAACAGTCACCATATGCAGAGCCTTGCTGAAACATCCACCATATGCAGATCCTTGCTGAAACAGTCACCATATACAGAACCTTGCAGAAACAGACAGCATATTCAGAGCCTTGCTGAAACATCGACCATATGCAGAGCCTTGCTGAAACAGTCACCATATCAGAGCCTTGCTGAAACATCAACCATATGCAGATCCTTGCTGAAACATCAACCATATGCAGATCCTTGCTGATAGAGTCATCATATACAGAACCTTGCTGAAACAGTCACCATATGCAGAGCCTTGCAGAAACATCCACCATATGCAGAGCCTTGCTGAAACAGTTACCATATACAGAACCGTACTGAAACAGTCACCATATGCATAGCCTTGCAGAAACATACACCATATGCAGAGCCTTGCTGAAACAGTCACCATATACAGAACCTTGCTGAAACAGTCACCATATGCAGAGCCTTGCTGAAACATCCACCATATGCAGAGCCTTGCTGACACAGTCATCATATACAGAGCGAGCCTTGCTGAAGCAGCTACCGCATACAGAGCCTTGCTGAAACAGCAACCATATACAGAGCCTTGCTGACACAGTCACCATATACAGAGGAAGCCTTGCTGATGATGCCCCCGTATAAAGAGCCTTTCATAAACATCCACCATATGCAGGGCCTTGCGGAAACATCCACCATATGGAGAGCCTTGCAGAAACATCCACCATATGCAGAGCCTTGCTGACACAGTCACCATATACAGAACCTTGCTGAAACAGTCACCATATGGAGAGCCTTGCTGAAACATCCACCATATGCAGATCCTTGCTGAAACAGTCACCATATACAGAACCTTGCAGAAACAGACAGCATATGCAGAGCCTTGCTGAAACATCGACCATATGCAGAGCCTTGCTGAAACAGTCACCATATCAGAGCCTTGCTGAAACATCAACCATATGCAGATCCTTGCTGATAGAGTCACCATATACAGAACCTTGCTGAAACAGTCACCATATGCAGAGCCTTGCAGAAACATCCACCATATGCAGAGCCTTGCTGAAACAGTTACCATATACAGAACCGTACTGAAACAGTCACCATATGCATAGCCTTGCAGAAACATCCACCATATGCAGAGCCTTGCTGAAACAGTCACCATATACAGAACCTTGCTGAAACAGTCACCATATGCAGAGCCTTGCTGAAACATCCACCATATGCAGAGCCTTGCGGAAACATCCACCATATTCAGAGCCTTGCGGAAACATCCCCCATATTCAGAGCCTTGCTGAAATAGTCACCATATTCACCATATGCAGAGCCTTGCTGAAACATCCACCTTATACAGAGCCTTTCAGAAATAGCATCCATTATGCATATTGTTCACACGTTGCCTTGATTATTACTCCTGTGAGTGTGTGAATAATAGTTTGGTACATATCGGCACAACTGTTGGGAATATTGTGTGATTAATGAATATGGTTTGTACCACATGTTATGGCATTTGTTTGACTTGTATGACTAAAGATGACTAATACAGGCCCTGGAGAAGGACTTCATAGTCCGAAATGCATCGGCTGCAAGCGCATCTGCAAACGGTCCGAATTAAAATAAGCCAACTTTTGGCGTTATTGAAGAGAAACCAAAAGTGTATGGTGTGTGAATTCTACATGAAAGATTGAATGAAAGATATTTACCATCACACTTACTGAATTGAGCCACAAAGCGCTGTTTAGATGGTGCAGCCCACACGAAGGCTAGTTTTTCACTGGGCTCGCACTCCAATCACAGAATATTATTACCTCTAGAACTATCTAAAGTTACCAGAGACACTTTAAATTAAAAAAAAAGTGGTGCCCAAACACTTCAATCACTGATACGGGGGGTCTCTTCTCCAGACTGACGTCTCCAGTAGAAACAGAAGACATGCGCAGGTGGGCACATTCGAACCAGCAACCTGACAACCCAGGCCGACGACCACCACAACGGTGAGGCAGGTCTTCCCCAGTGGTGTTCTATGTACTGTGGGTGTTATGATATGATATGATAGGTTATTTATAATGCGCTTAATACTGCCTTACCTTGAATTGTGTAAAGTGTGTCGTAGTGTGGTTGTGTATTATAGTATTTTTCTAGTTGCTGGACCGCTCCTTTATTATCTATGTAAGTTTAAACAGTGCCTCACAACAGTGGCCCCTCCTTCCGCTGTGCTGCCTCAGAGCTCAACCTTTCTACTTGATGAAGTGGCTAAGTTAAACTTTACAAGAGACAACCTTGTTTCCCTTGGGTTGTTTACAAGGAGGCTTTAAAAAACCGCCCTAACGAGGTGGGAGGGATGTACTGGCCAGCTGTCTGTCACTCTTCAAAGATGCACGAGGCACCCGGTGCTCCCCCTCTGGAGCCTGGGACTTCAAAATATAGTTTGCTTGTGCTGTAGTTTGGGAGACACACTCTGGATCCCAGATATACTCACCTGCCTGTGATGTCGTCCTCACAATATGTTCCTGCCTCTTGCAATCTTCAGGGAGGCAGTCCAGGTGCTATCAGGTAATATGTCCCCATGAAAAAAAGTCGTCAGGTTGGAGACTTTTGAAAAGAAATGCATTAATGATGCACCCTCAAGGCTATCAAACACTTTACCCCAATATTCTAGGACTGGAGGAAATAATATATAAGTATACCCCTCCTAGAATATTTGGGGAAAGAATTTTGATAGCCAGGAAAAAGTCACCAGAACCTGCTGACTTTTTCACAGGGACATTATTACCGTCCAGGTATAGGAGATGTAATACCATTGGTGCTAGGAACACTGGTCACTGTAGTTCTTTCTGGGAGCTGGGAAACAACTCCCTACAAAACTTAGTGGATCACCCTCAGTATGAGTGGTAGGTGTGGTCCAGTAGAAAGGCACTCAGCAATGGGGCATGTTTCACCCAGTGCGGTGTAGAGGAGCAGGTGGACACGTCATCCCTAGCTTCTGCCCCCTCCCCTCCATCATATTGGAAGAGTTGGAGAAGAGCCCTTTGTGAGACACCAGGTATCATCCCAGTGCCACCTCGAGTGTATGAGAGACGATATGCACTCAGTCAACCGTATCGAAAGTGCCCCAGCACGGAAAGGGTGGAAGGATGTCTGCACACACCATTGGTCATCGAAGAGCTATGAGAGAAATCGGACAAGGGCAGAGTGACGTCATGAAGTAAAGACACAAAGACGCACTGAAATAAAGAATGAAGAATGAAGAATGAAGATGCAACTGAAGTAACAAGAGAAACACGTAATCGAATACAAACAAATCGTATGCGGTAAGGAAATGAGTGAGTACAGAGGAAGTGAATGTATACACGCTCTCTGCACCTACGTGCTGCTAACAAGCCCTAAGTCCAAGGTTGGGAGAGAATTGCAACCAATCAGAGGGTCTATGTAGCAACATGCTATACAATGTTGCACAGGCCAGCCCACTGCTGTTATTATGCTATAATCTGTATTATACGTATTTAGAGGTGGTTCAAGGCGTGCCTACAAGATAAGGGGCATCCAGTGATATTACTAATACTTATATGATATATAGGTATATATGTTCCCTTAACCAATTACCCGCTTCCATAGGTTTTACAGTTTTCCATGTAGGATGATGTCATAGATGATGGATATCGAGGTATAAAGCCTTTGCATAATCGAAACCTAAGTTTGAGTGCGTGGGCTACAGTTTGTTGTTCGCCAGATTTCTCTACTTTATTTTGAGCTGATAATAAAGTAGCACTTTGCCATATTCTTGGAGTCTGTCTGCTATTTGGATCTGAAATCATTATTGTTAATTCCACTGAGCACATGAGATTTGTATTTGTATTTGTTATGTTTATATAGCGCTTTACACCAAAACGATGATGATGCTTCAAGGTGCTAGAGCACAGCAGTCCCTCAGGAGTCCACAACTTCAAAGTAGTGTCCTGGTCTCGGATTGTGAGGGGCGCACTCTGGTTTCCAGCTCTACTCACCTACTCTGTGATGTCCTCCCCCAAACGTTTTGCTCTCTCTCTTGCACTCTTCGGGGAGGCAGTCTTGGATCAGGGGTTTTAGTAACTTTGGCGCAAAGAATGTAGGTCAATGAAATCCTTCCTGGGGGTGAGGAACCAACGCCTCACCCTTCCTTAGTAGTTCACCCTCACTGAGGTGGGGCTCTTGAGTTCTGGACTGCAGGATGAGTACACCAGGATAACTCCTGTCCCACTGGGAAGTGTCAGACTGTTGAACACCAGCAAACCACCCCCTCCATCCCTCCGCTGGGGATGTCCCACTAAAGATTGCAGGGAAGTTGGTTGCTTGTTCCCTGAAAGGACTACAGTGACCAGCATTCCTAGTTCCAACGGTACTAAATCATCACACCTGGACTGACCCTATTAATTTTGGATTTGCAAGAGGTATGAAAACATTTGGATGCAAACATAACTGCACAGTTGATTAGAGTAGGGATCCAGAGTCCCCCCCCCCCTGGGCAAACACACCAATATGGAGTTTAGGAATGCAGCCCCCTGCCCCTAAGGGTAAACATTGTCTCACATCATAACCACATGGGTGATAACAGGTGCCCACGAGTCACCTTGCCCAGGCACAGTAGCATTCTCTGGTCTCATTCATAGGACTGCTCTTGTTTTGACCCCCTCATTATTCTGAGGCTCACATCACAACAACAAACAGCGTGAACCTTTTTTCCTCCATTCACCAGTGAATTCTACCCGACGATTTCCAGAAACAAGCATTAAAAAGGCTCTGGGACATGTGTCCCGCAGGGCCCGCGACCATGAACGGTTGTTGCGCAGAAAATTATGGGTTCCGATTGCCTGTACTCACTTCAGCTCCTTACACACTGCTTATTTAGCCTTCAGACCTTGCGGGCTGGGTGTTATTAGGCATTAATAGCACCAATAACAGCCTTCCGGGCCCAGGGCTGAAGATTGCAGGTCTATGAATAACTGAGAGTAAGGTAAACCTTAGCTAGATTCCAGAATGAAGTAGTCAGCATGGCTCTTCAAAGTGTGACATAATATAATATATAATATAATATAGTTTTGCAGGGTTTACCTGTCTCTAAAGGTTCAGAGACCAAGTTAAAGATAAAAGCGAGCAAGGGTCTTTTAAAAAGTCTTTGATACCCTCATCACTTGGGTGCTGGGCGTGGTTAATGCTGACATAACGAGCCATCTCACGGACTTGCAGCCAATCAGGATGCTTGGATCACAGGCATTACCTACTGGTACATGCCTGCATTCCCAGCAGGCTGATTGGCTGCTTCTGCCCTCGCCCACTCATACCCATGCTTCTGTCTGTCACTCTGGGCCTCTAACTATCCCCTTCCCATAGTCCACCCTCACTTGACGCATTGGGCACTTACTAGCCTGATGGACTTGATCCCAAGCCAGGGACGTCATTTCACCAAAATGGCAGGGGTAGTGTAAGTGACATCACATGACTCTTGACATCTGATGAATTCACAGGAAGTGATGTCATTTGACCCCACCCCAAAGTGACATCATGGAAAGTGATAGAACACAACCTTTCACCCCTTTAATGAGTCTAGCAATTATTGTATAGAATTCCAGAAAGACTCATTATTTGTTATTCCTATTTTTTCTTATTTAGGGTCACTGTTCAAAGTGTTACACTTGTGGAACCCCCTGTTATTTTTTAGAGGCCTCAATAAAAAATGTCAGCCACTTCAGAAACAAAGAGCCACATGGCACTGGCCACAGCCCAGGAGCTTTAATGTAAAAATAAATTGAAAACAATTGATAAAATATTTGTTCTTCTTTTTTTAGGGGTAGCAAGGGAGACCTCAGGAGTCGCATGCGCGAGAACCAAATGACGTCCCTGTCCCGAGCCGCCATCCTTTTGCCTTTCATTTCCCGAGCTCCATAGAAATGGAAGAGGGGCTCCCTAGAGCGTCCATTTGCCATTTTTTTGGCAGACATTTGTGTTCTGGATTTTTCCTAATATGTAGAACGTTCAGCCTGAAACTCAGTGTGGCACATTCATTTCACACAACCAAGTACCTTGGCACCCTGCACATTGTGATGTTGTGCTTATAGAAAGTCATTTGGCTAGCCGTACAGGTTGATAATGGCCTGCAACCCTCATTAACAGGCCTTGCTGAGTGCACGGCCGATACTTTTTGTTTCCATCCGGTATAGCCTGTCAAATTTGTAATTATGAATTAAATGGAAAAAAATGATATAATTCAATTTAATACATACAATATAAATTAATGTCATAATATAAGATGTCATGATATAATATGAAATCATATAATTCTATCTGCATTTTGAGTGCACATCACATGCTTAATTGCCTCTTTTAGTGATGTCATTAACAGATGCCATTACTACCCAAATCTTGGCTATTCGTTTTATAGGTGTCAGTCAATTACTGAGTGGGAGATAAAAATACTGAATGCAAAAATGCCTAATTTCGAGGGGCACATTTCCCCGCAATTGTATGTGGGGGCGGGGTTTAGTGTTATAAAAATACAAGGGGATCATGAGGAGGCTGGGGGGTCTCCCCCGTGTATAATTTCAGGGAAATGTTTGAAAAAATGATATATGCATTTTTGCATTCGACATTTGTTTTTCTCAATAATCGCACAGATCCTATTTATCCACCCAGAACAATAGCTTGGGCCGGTAGGAATTAAAGATGGAGACCGAGCTCTGCAGTGAGTGCTTAACCCCATGATCTATCTTCCTGCCTTCCACTCCAGCTGTCCCAGGGCCTATCTGGAGGCACAGTTTCATGTTCTAAAAGAAATCGAAATGGTAGAACACAACTTTATAAGTGTAAAGTTCCCCTTTTTTAGTTTTCACTAGGTCGCAAAATTGGAAACATATAGGCCTGTTGTGTCCCCGCTGAAATGCTCTGGGTCAAAGAAGAAATATACAATGAACAAGACCACTCCCAGGCTTTGCATTCACGAACCTCCCACGGACTTGGGGAGCGTTGACCATCAAGGACCACATTGCCACCACTGCTCCTGCTCTGGCCGACTTCTGCAGTCACTCCGTCACCTCTGCAGCCTTCCCCTCCCCTCCCCTCTAAAGCACTCTCTTGTGCACCCTCTTCTCAAGAAACCCACAGCCGACCCCTCCTGCCCGGCTAACTATCGCCCGATCTCTATCACTCCTTTCTTGGGCAAGCTCCTGGAGAAACTTCCCATCTCCCAGCTTAATCTTCACACCGATTCTGTTGGTTTTCTCCATGACCATCAGTCTGGCTTCAGAGCTGCCAGAAGCACAGAAACTGCTCTCCAGAACGTCCGTGAAGACCTGCTCTCCAACCTTGATTCTATTATCCCATCTGTCCTCATCCTCCTCGATCTTTCTTTTGCCTTTGACATAGTCAACCATGTCATCATGCTCAATCGTCTCCATGATGACCTGAGTCAGGCCCTGGCCTGGCTGACCTCGTTCCTCTCTGATCGACCCTCCCAGGTCCAACTTGGGTCCTTCCTTTCCTCTATCTCACTGTCTACATGTGGTGTTCTCCAGGGGTCTAACCTCTCTCCATGGCTTTTCAACCAACACCTGGCACCGCTCGCCCACTGCATTGCTGCTCTAACTTGCTATGCAAATGACACCCAACTTGTTTTCAGGCTCCCCTCTACCACCTCTTCTCCCTCTCTCATCTGTGACTGTCTGTCTGCTATCGAGGAGTGGAGCGCCGCCAACAACCTCTGCCTTAATGCCAGTAGGACAGAGATCCTCCTCATTGGCAGACCTGCAGCTTCCTTTTCTGTCACTCTCTGGCTGGCCTCCCTTGGCCCTCTCGCTGCTCCCACTTGTGAGGCTAAGAACTTCTGGATCATCTTCGACTCCAAGCTTTCCTTTTCTCCACACATCTCCGATGTCTCAGAAAAATCAAACTATCAACTGCACCTCCTCATAGGTATTCCTCCTTTCCTCTCCTTCCCCCAGAAGCTCACTGTCTCCAGAGCTCTGGTTCTCTCTAGGCTGGACTACTGCAACAGCCATTTTCTACATCTACATGCAACCACTCTCCGACCTCTGCAGCTCATCCAGGACAGGACTGCAAGACGCGTCCTTGGCCTAAAGCCCTGGGATCGTATCTCTCCAGCCCGGAAATCTCTTCATTGGCTCCCAGTGGCTGCAAGGATCAAATTCAAGACTCTTTGCATTGTCCACAAGACTTTCTGGGGCCTGAGTCCACAATACCTTCAAATACCTTCAAATTTCCCTCCGTAAATACCTTCCTACTCGAGCTCTTCGCTCCTCCACCTCCAACTCTCTCAGGTTCAATAGCTTCTCCAAGCAGCAAGTTGGGGATAGATCTCTTTCCTCAGCTGGGGCCTCCCTCTGGAACAGCCTCCCTGCCTCTCTGAAACTTGAAGAGAACAATCTTTGGTACCGGAAGCACCTCAAGACCTTTCTCTTTGCTTCTGCCTTCGCTCTTCCTCTCTTTCATCTGTTTGCTTCGGCACCATGGACCTGGTTACCCTCTGATTTCGTTCCCAGATCCCTGCCCATCCAGCCACACTCCCACACTGCCTCCTGGCAACCCTTGCACTTGGATCTGTATCTGCTACCCTACAGTCCCTTTGCTGCACTTATTAGACACCCGTTGTCGACGCCTTATTATTGCACTTACCACCTGCTGGCCTCACTACCTGTTGTCATTTTATTACGTGTTCAGCACTTTCCACTCCTCCCCAGCCCCTCACACCTTCCCGTTTCCCAGTCCCCTGCACCTGCACATTCTCATTGTCACTGTGCCTAGTAAGACTGCTGTTTTGTCCTCCCTTGTTCCCTCCCTGGCCTCGTCGAGCTCTGAAACACTTGTGTATGGGCGTGATACAAATAAAATATCATATCATATAATCAAGAGATTCTTCAGTAGCCTCTCTCCTCTGCCAGTTTTGTTCTATTGAGCTATTTGACCAATTCAACATGGCTGCCATTTGAAGGTTCGTTACCGTCCTTTGCTGCGGCTGAGACACAGGTATGTGTCATAATCGGCGAAATCGGACCTTTTAACCTTTATCTTAAAAGTATATATATATATATATATATATATATATATATATATATATATATATATTTATTTAAGTGCATTTGGTTGATGAATAAACCTTTTGCACACAAGCAAGTTATACATTAATATCAACCTGCCATATCGTTTGCATAACACCCTATTCCAGCTTTCTTTCATGATAAAAGGATGAGATGTCCACAAGTACTTTGAACGTAATGGAAACTGCAGCGACTGTTGATTGGTTGAATTCGTGTGAAATGCACCCAGGGATGGAAGTGTAATAGAAATCATTGGTCTGCTGGTCTTATCATTTTAAAAGTACAGAGCGTACCTTTAGTTCAAAGGCTCAAGAAAAGCATGGAGGCAGCTCGGCCTGGAAAATCGACCTGTGCCAATTTACCAAGTCAAGGCCTAGCACAGACACAGACACACACACTGTACAACTGTGGCTCTGCAGTCTGAGCAACTTAACGACCTGCAGACACATTGGGCCTCATTATGACCCAGGCGATAAGTTACCGCCTGGGTCGTACCCTTACCACCATGGCGTAAACTATGTTTACGCCATGGTGGTTGGCGGATTTACCGCCCCATTCCAAGGTGAGTGGGGCGGTAAATCCCCATTTCCCATTTTACCCTTCCCCATTCCCATTTTTGCCCCATAGGGCATAATGGGAGTGGGGAAGGCGCTAATTACGCCACCGTAAATTACGGTGGCGTAATTAGCACCATGGTCCCTTAGCGCCATGGATTTTAACGCCTGCAAAAAGCAGGCATTAAAATCACCATGGCGCTATGGGACCTTGTAATCAGGCGTGAAGGGTCGGCACCGTTTACGGCGCCGTTAACCCCTTAACGCCTGACTGATAATGAGGCCCATTGCTTTTATCAGCAGCAAAGCCTTCCATATGCCTGAAGGCACATTTCCAACTCAAGAGCTGCAAAGCGCCAGTTACCTTGCAAATATATGATAGTTATAGTGAGCAACACAAAGCCCCCTTTTAAAGATTTATTTACATGAGGTCTACTAGCCAGACATGCAAAAATAATGTTTCTTTATGTCACTAATCAAATGTTCTCACCATCATGAATACCAACGAGCTTGGGGTTTGTAACAGAGAATCTGCATAACTATCAAAGTTTATTACACAACTTGTTTTATTGCATGTCTTAAATCACTGAAAGTAGAGTTGAACTAAACAGATTTTTCAGGTTTGCATTTTCTTGCATTCTGGGAGTTAAAGTTTACCATTCAGGATGTGAAAATTATAGCCATAATTATATACTTTTAGCTTGACAGGTTTCTGCAAGGATTTACATGTGGTCATGTGGCTTTACTCTGCAATTTAGGTGTGTTCTTAGTAAACTCTATAAGACAGTATTATTGCAAGCCTGGAAATCCACAACTTATTTGTATCAGGTAAAGCTTGGAAGATCAGTGGTGAAATTTGCAGAGTGGGTTAACATCTTGGCTTCACTTTTTAGCCAATGTGTGTGTTACTGGTCGGCTATTTATTCCCACTCTGACTTAACTGCAACAACTGGAGTCCTTATTTTATATAGTGTGAACTTAATCACACTGTTTGAAAAAACAGCACTCTTGCAAATGGACACATTTTATGAGTAGGAAGAAAATATTGTACACCAGTGCTCCTCTGTTAATGGACCCCAAAACCGTCACCTAGAATTTCACTATTGGGGCACTGGCCAACCCCCAGTCCTATATCACTTGATTTGACTGGCAAACATCTAGTCTCAGCAGCCAGTCAGTCATCTGCACTAGAATCTTTGGTATGCTAACTGTGGCTGAGCCAACATTAACATTCTCCCCTGTTGCTGCAAGTCACAGAACTACCTTGGGCCCCAGGAGAATGAGGGACACTCTTTGCTATGTCCTGTTATGCTGTTTATTGCATTGTTTATCTATATATATTTTTTTTTATTTTTTATTTGTAAAGCACACTGGCAGCCCGGTGGCATCCAGGCACTGTTACAGGAATGCCTCTTAGTTACAAAGTGTATACATTGCTATAGGTTACAATCTATGTAGCAGAGTTAAGATGCGACGCTACATTATGGTGTTGTAGTTACATGAGGCATTTCTAGTTGCAATCAGCATATTGAGAACAGTGAGCACCCAGTCAGGGGTGATGGCAGGTTCATACGAACAGCATGGTTTTGATCGCTTTGCGGAAGGCTGGGAAGCTATTCCTCTAATGTGGGGTGGTAGGGCATTCCATTGGGTGGCAGCAATGAAAGGGAAGCTGGAGCCTCCGGCACGAGCCCTCAATGCATTGGGCACTGTGATTCGGTTGGTGTATGCGGTTCTGGTGGGTCTAGATGTGTGTGATCTTAAGATTCTTTGAGAAAGGTACAGGGGGTTGTATTGTGGATGCATTTGTGTGTGAGGGCCAATGTTTTGAAGATGACCCGTTCTTTAATAGGAAGCCAGTGGGCTTGTTTCCTGGCCACTGTTATGTGGTCCCTTTTGGGGTCCCTTATAACATACCTGCTGCCATTTTCTGGGAGCTTCAGGATCTGCAAGCAGTGGGATACGAGACTCATGCAGCAGCAGGGGGACCAGGGCACACTTGCTTTGTTACAATGTCGCTGTGCGCAGATCCGAATAGTTTATGTGCATTGCAGGTTACTAAGGTACTTGTTTGTGTGGTTGTCTGCGGGTCTGTAGGAGTGGTGCTTAAGGAGTGTGGGATGTTGTGTTGGTCTATCAGTGGTGGGTTACTTTGGTGTTTAGGGAAATGTAGTGCATGTACCTGCATCCAGATTATGTATGTTCCTTTTTGTAACCTGTGTTTTGTCAGTGCACGGGTTGTGCGCTGCAGTGTATCGGTAGGAGTGGTACACCTACACTTTTCAAAGAAATGAATTCCTACCCTTTTCAGGAAACTGAATGATATGATATGATAGGTTATTTATAACGCACTTAATACGCAGAGGTTTCTAAGCGTGGACCCAGGGATCGAACCTATGTTGCTCCCTGTCATCTTGCTTCCAAAGCAAGCACATTGCCCCTGAGCTATCCTCCCGAAACTGCCCTTTTCAGGAAATGCAATCCATGCACGTTATACACCCACAGTTCTTAGGAAACTCAATGCCTAACGTTTCTGCACCTATACTTCCCAGTAAACTCAATACCTGCACTTTGCACACCCACATCTCCCAAAAAATTAAGTACCTACCCTTTCTGCACGTATACTTGTCAGGAAACTCATTACCTGCACTTTTCAGAAATCTGAATACCTGCACTTTGTGACATACACTTTTCAGGAAACGTAATACCTGAATTCTCCAGGAAACTCAATACCTGCCCTTTTTGCACCTGCACACCTCCAGCAACACAATACGTGCACTTTGTGCACCCACACTTTCCAGGAAACTTAATAAATGCTCTTTATGTACATATACTTCCAAGGAAACTCAATACCTGCACTTTGTGCACCTACACCTCTCAGGAAACACAATACCTGCACTTTTCAGGAAACTCAATATCTGCACTTACTTTGTGTACCTACACATCTCAGAACACTCAACACCAGCTCTGTCTGCAGCTATACTTCCCAGGAAACTCAATTCCTGCCCTTTGTGCACTTACACATCTCAGGAAATACAATATCTGCACTTTTCAGTATCTGCACGTTGTGATCTACACATCTCAAGAAACTCAATACATGCACTTTGTGCACCGACACTTCTCAGGAAACTCAATGCCTGCTATTTCTGCCGCTATACTTCCCAGAAAATCAATACCTGCACCTTGTGCACCAAAGCTTCTCAGTTTTTCTGCATCAATAATTCTCAGGAAATACCATTAACGGGTACTTATCAGTATTACTAACTAGATGAACAATGCAAAGACTTCATGTCCTTGGAAGCGCTTGTGCATGTCACCGTTTCTGATTCTGTACTTTCTTTTGGTTTCTTTGAGATTCATTGGATGCAAATGGACTGGCCTACAGACTTGCCTAAGAGACTGGCCTAACAGCTGAACACCCATGCCAAGCAATGTCCCAGAACCCAGCACAGCTGAGCTGTGGAATGCTGTGATGCCTCAGACTGCTGGGCATGAAGAGCCCCTCCTGAGAAGTACACAGCGATGAAGAGGCTGGCTCAAATCCCAAGGATGTCTGAGCCTGCCTCGCAGAAAGCAGCCGGCACTTGCAAAATTTACTTTCTTCCTCCTGTTCTGCGAAATGACCTGTTTGTTATCATACATGCAGTGCTGGTTTATGGGTGGAGAATAGTTTTAGCTACTGCATTGTGCATAAGAATAAGCCAGGCCTGGGAGGGGCAGAGCAGAATGCAGCTCTCCTATGCACTGGTGTGTGTTTGCATTGCAGGCCATTTCTCTCAACCTCTGGTCTCCTGTGTATTATTTGTGTCCAAGTGCTGAGTCGCTGCTGTGCTTGAGGTGGCGTGGGGGAGCTGGGCGGGCCTGTAACAGAGCCAAATGTACAGGCTTCATTATTTTACATGTTCTGCTAAATCTGTATGCGTTCCCAACTGCCACATGCTTTGCGCGTGCTTTGCGCACGCTCAGCCTTCTAATTGTTTGGGAACACAAATATCTGGCGGGGTTCAGTTCTTGCCAACCGCACGCCCTGGTACCATTGCAAGCCCAGGCACGTGTATCCAGTCTTAACTGGGGTCCAGAGAGTGGCAGTCGGCCATTATGGATTTTTAGTATTTAAATGTACACGTGACTTTATATTGATGTTTGTACTCACGATTAACGGAGCAAAACACGCTTTCCAACGGACTCAAGTTTACAAAGATAATAAAATGAGATGGCCCCAGGATGACTTGAAACACCATCGTTAAGCGGCCGGTGTCCGTGCCATCGCCAGACGTGGCCCGCCCATTGGCATAATTTTAGAGAGGGGCCCCTTTCCTTTAGATGTCATGTCCACCCGAACATTTTCGGCAAAGCTACTCCACTGAACCCGCCCCCGCCAAGGGCCACCCCAACATGATTGGTGAACTCATCGCACATGCAACCACTCCTATATACCTCAGAAGCACCGTCCCATAGGATACCTCATAACACAACATGCACGCCACCATGTGCACTATGCCTCCCGGCCACCTGTGGCATTCCACACTATGTGCCATCCGAGAGGAGCTTATCGTGGAGGGCTTCATGGCGCTTTGGTAGATCATTGGGCTAACTGCATGGCAACACCGGTTGGGTTAAACATCTTTCATCATATCTGGTGACCCGCTCTGTTCATCACTAGATATACATGTTTCAGGTCAACATGCATCACATGGAATGCTAAGAGTGAGGGTCACTGGTGAGACCTGATGGCCAAGGGTTCCAGTTCATCCAGGGTCGACTTATCCATTTAATCTTTCTATACTAATCAAGCCTTGCCAGTCGTCCAATGATTGCCAGATATTGCCATCATATGCCCAGGTACTGCCCACATGTACTTGGTGCAGCTGACCACAGTCATTGTTTCAATTGACCAGTTTTTTGCCATCCCAAGCCTAGGTACCACAAAGCTGCTGATGCTCTCCATCAAAAAGCCAGTCCCCCACCCCAATGCCCTGGGTTACCCTCTAGCTGCTGGTTGTGAGGGCGGTACGGGAAGTGGCAGGGGCTTCCTTTGCCCGCCTCCCTGTCCCTGCACCCCACAGCATGCGGCCATACATGTATCCCGCTGCAATGGACTACTTTACATGCAGGACACACACTGCAGGAGGGGCAGGAGAGTTAAGTATGCGTGTGGCATGTGGTATGTGTGGCAGGTGTGTACACAAACATGCATAATGAGCACATACTGTATCTATTGTGTGTAAACAGATGCTTGCCACAGTGCGATTGGGCATAGCTGATGAGCTGGCCATGGTGACTACAGTGCGATTGGGCGTAGCTGCTGCGCTGGCCATGGTGACTACAGTGCGATTGGGCATAGCTGCTGCGCTGGCCATGGTGACTACAGTGCGATTGGGCATAGCTGCTGCGCTGGCCATGGTGAACTACAGTGCGATTGGGCATAGCTGCTACGCTGACCATGGTGAACTACAGTGCGAATGGGCATAGCTGCTGCGCTGGCCATGGTGACTACAGTGCGATTGGGCATAGCTGCTGCGCTGGCCATGGTGACTACAGTGCGATTGGGCATAGCTGCTGCGCTGACCATGGTGAACTACAGTGCGATTGGGCATAGCTGCTGCGCTGGCCATGGTGACTACAGTGCGATTAGGCATAGCTGCTGCGCTGGCCATGGTGACTACAGTGCGATTGGGCATAGCTGCTGCGCTGGCCATGGTGACTACAGTGCGATTGGGCATAGCTGCTGCGCTGGCCATGGTGACTACAGTGCGATTGGGCATAGCTGCTGCGCTGGCCATGGTGAACTACAGTGCGATTGGGCATAGCTGCTACGCTGACCATGGTGAACTACAGTGCGAATGGGCATAGCTGCTGCGCTGGCCATGGTGAACTACAGTGCGATTGGGCATAGCTGCTGCGCTGGCCATGGTGACTACAGTGCGATTGGGCATAGCTGCTGCGCTGACCATGGTGACTACAGTGCGATTGGGCATAGCTGCTGCGCTGGCCATGGTGACTACAGTGCGATTGGGCATAGCTGCTGCGCGGGCCATGGTGACTACAGTGCGATTGGGCATAGCTGCTGCGCTGGCCATGGTGACTACAGTGCGATTGGGCATAGCTGCTGCGCTGACCATGGTGACTACAGTGCGATTGGGCATAGCTGCTGCGCTGACCATGGTGACTACAGTGCGATTGGGCATAGCTGCTGCGCTGGCCATGGTGACTACAGTGCGATTGGGCATAGCTGCTGCGCTGGCCATGGTGACTACAGTGCGATTGGGCATAGCTGCTGCGCTGACCATGGTGACTACAGTGCGATTGGGCATAGCTGCTGCGCTGACCATGGTGAACTACAGTTCGATTGGGCATAGCTGCTGCGCTGACCATGGTGACTACAGTGCGATTGGGCATAGCTGCTGCACTGGGCATGGTGAACTACAGTTCGATTGGGCATAGCTGCTGCTGACCATGGTGAATAATTGAATTGCCCAAATTAGCGATAAACACAAACCCATACACATGTATGGGTTTAGACAATATAGACCTGCACACATACATAGATACACATGGGCATTTGTATAGACATGTGCACAACCAGTGCCTAATTTGTGGGGGTGTTTGCCAGGTCTCTGCCCTAGCACTTATTTCTGAGCCCCGCACTTATTGTCTCAGGCTCAGTTTGATTATGATGTTGTGTTGGTGTTTGGCAACTTTATTATTGTAACTGCCAGCCACACAATAAGCACCTATAGCATCAGAGCAAAATGTAAAAGATGGTTGTGTTTAAAGACACACTTAAACAAGTGCCTCATGTCAAGACACAACAAGTATGTTATTTTATGTGTATGATGACTGGTATTTGTGAACCACACATCTGCCGTGGTGGCCGAGTACATCCGACAACCACAATAAGAAGGTGAGAGTGGCAGCTTTAACCCATATATATATATATATATATATATATATATATATATATATATATATATATATATATATATATATATATGTTGACAGCATGGGAAGAAGCCATGGTGGTGGCAACAGTAGGCAGGGTGCTGCCCACCCTGAAGTGTCATGGGTGTGTTAGAAAATATCAGAGCCCTGGTACTTCTCTTTTTTACAAATTAAGCACTGCACACAACCATATTTCATAATATTCACACTTAATATCATGTTTTCTAAATTGCTTTGTAGCTGGTTTCCGCCGCTACGGAACTATTGTAATGTGGGTTTAAATGACCCAGCTATTCTGTGCTCCCTCCTCCTTAGACTCCTGCTGCGTGCGCCCCTTTTTGCAGTTAATTAAAGAAATGTGAGCGCAGACAGTGCGGAACCAAGACACAGTGCCACTCTTTCCCACCACACCTTGACATCCCACAATCCGTGGCTTGGCTCTGGGGGTGGGGGCTGGGGGCAGAGCGTCTTCAATCACTGCCCCTCCTCCAATCACAGAAGCTCACAGATGCTGGCCGTCCCGTTTCCCTGCACGTCTTTCTGCCACCACGGGCATAAGGAGCGGCAGAGGTGGGTTGGAAAGATACACTTCACTAACAGTGCACAGAGCACACACAGCACGTGTGATGCTGCGTCATAAAACAACTGACCAATATAAAACACCACAATTCCAGAACTGGAATGCAGCAGGACACTCTGCGTGGAATACAGACATAATATACGGCTAAAGTGCTGTCTGGTCCTCCCAATGGAGGACTGACGCAGCTAGGCCCCGGCAGGGCCTCGGGTCAAGAACGGTATTTGCAGACCCGGCTAGCCCCTGCCCACTTAAAGCACTGTAATGCTTAGAATGCTTTGTGGTGCTGCGTGCCTCAATAAATGTTTCATTGGTCGTAGGGGCTATCCCATAATCGTGGCTCGTAGAAGACACCCCAGGCAGCAATGGGCACCATTGGCGCGATGCCTAGAGATTGATGAAGTCTAAGCCGTGATATCGCTGCCACTATCTTCTAGCGGAGAATATCTTGCGTTCTGGGATTTGGCGCATCTCACCGGTAGAACAGAATTTTATCTTTGTCGTATTATTTCTCAGACATGCGGCAGCTCAGTGTTGAACCGTAAAGTACCTGTCAGGGGAGATAAGTGTCGCCGCTTCACTGCGCGGCGACAGCGGATGGTTAGGAATGAAGCTGTGGACCGCTTCTAGAACAAATCTGAAATGTCCTTTCCAGATTCACCCGGGCCGTCCTCGTCGTCATGGAGCGAGGGTGCAAACCTCCAGGCTCGGAATGGGACATCAAATTGTCTTGGGCACCAATGAAAACGCGATTATATTGTTCAAAGAGTTCACTGCTCTATTCTTCCAGTTGTTTAACTTGAAAGCATGAAATAAAGATGATTAAAAAAAAGTGGCCCACAGTTGCAAATGGCAGTTTATTGCTTTTGTTACAACCTGTTTGAGTAGTACCCAAGGGGGACATTTTTGATAAAATGTGATGCACATTTTGCATTTTAAAGCATTTTTATCAGTAACATACTAGCCGCATGGTGAAGTAACTCATCAAACTGCCCCACATTGGCCAAAAAACAAGGCCATACTAGCATTTTGCCTTTTGGTTTCGGGCATTGCCCTATTGCCAGACCCAGCATCCCAGGAGCCCTTTGAAACTCCGATACCCATATATCCTGTGCCTAACCAATGCTGCTAACAGCCCCCCACACCCCTACTTTGCCAGGACACCTATTTATGGTAATGCATAGAATGTGTCACACTAGATTCCATGTTGGGTATTTGGGCGGGTGCAACGCCTGAAATTGCTCAGTGGGGAAGTTGACAAACTCCAGGCAGGTTCCACTTCTTAGCCAATGTAGCCCATGCAGTGAAATTGGGAAACTGCCAAACTAAATGACACATTTTGGCAGAAATGTCAGATGTTTGCACAAAATTTCAGCAAAGGAGTGCTCTGACATTTTTTTTTGCCTTCTAATTGGTTGAAATTTCCAGCACACATCTTAAATTTTGAGCAAAAAAATAAATGTTGTTCTGGAAAGTGAAATTTGCCAAAAAGTACTGAATTAGGAAAATAAGTTCAGTTCATCAACATTGGGGGTACATGTTTCCGTTTAAATATGCTGAACGTACTTTTGCTCATCCGTAGTGGGGGATGAAGCAAAGTTGCTCCCCAATCCCACCTGGGGAGATCTTCCTGACGGCAACCCATTCGTGGGACACACCCTCTCACATCCATGGAAGCCATCGGTGCCACGAAGCCATTGAATTGGAGGGCAGTGTGCTTAAAAAACACGGCTTAACAGAACATAGTCCATCAGAAGACTGCATTTTTTCGTCTGGTGCACTGGAAGGTTAAACATGTGCTCGTTTCCGGGACAAGGGTCGTTTCTTTCCACTCTTGGCAGAGTTCCATATTGTTGCCCCCTGCCTGCGTAATAGGCCACATCTGCATCTTTGGGGAACCCCAACAACTGGCACCAATATGCAGATGACTAGAGCAGCTGACCATGTTTCATAGCGCACGCCACAAACGGAATTCATTCTTTGCGCTTAAGTGAAAGGGCTTATATTGGTCCGCGGGAGTGATTTTATTAACAACTTTAAGCTAAAGAGGTGCACAGGAGGGAGGCCTTTCCAGCACCCCCAAACTGCAGGCTATGCAAACAGATCCCTGCAGTCTCCCACCAACCTACACTGAAAGGCTTAGCAAGCATCGGAGTGTGACACTGCACGCGTCTCGCTCTGTGAGTGTCGGGAAAGAACATATATATATATATTTTTTTTTTTAAACATTTATTTTCCAAAATTACAAACACTAGAAAAGACAATTAACAACTGCACAACATACAAAATCATTTAAATGAACACTCAACTATATATAACCCCCCACAGAGTCACAGTACAGTCAATATCATGCCTAATACAATAAAAGAAATGTACCCCAAATCTTGTTGAATAATGCATTTTTCTTTTCTCTGAGATACAAAACTCTTTTGATATCCGCCAAAATATGCATCTCATCAATCCACATTTCAATGGGAACAGGAGTGGAAGTCTTCCAATGTCTCAAAATCAGTTTTTTTCCCACCAGTGCACCCCGAAAAATCCACTTTCTCTGGGACGTACTCAAGTCCTCCAGATCATCAGTACTGCCCAGCACAATGGTCTTAAAATCCATGCGAATTCTCTCACTCAGAACCTTCTCACAGATCTGTTCAAACTCGAACCACATACCCCTCACCCTTGAACATTCCCCCAGCATATGTTCAAAGGGGCCCACCTCATGAACACATGCCCAACAGTCAGAATGATTACTCATTCCCCTCTCCATCGTTCTCTCAGGCGTCCAATACGTTCTATGCAATATTTTGATCTGTCGCAATCTCTCAACCAGACTCAGAGAACACAATTTCACATTCTCACAAATTCGAGACCAATGATCCTCCTCAATGTCCTCACCAATCCTCTGGTTCCAATCCAATCTCACAGCATAATTTATCTTAAAGTTAGACACAATCTGTTTATACACTTAGCTGACCAGGCCACAACCACTCGTCCCCGGGTTCCAACCAAGCAAATCCAAATTGGTCACCTTCTCCAGATTTACGTCACCCAATGCTCTCCTGATCTTCTGATAATCCGCCAGACAAAAAGTAGGTATATCAAATTTCAACCTTACCTCCCTAGCAGTCATCCAAACCCTTCCATTAAAAAGATCCCCAATCCACTGCACCCCAGCAAGGAACCAGTCATGCCAGAACAACACTTTCCCTTCATGAGTAACACTTGGATTCAACTCTTAGTCAAAGATTCTCTAACCTCTTTCTGCACGGCTGACTCATCAGCAGAGCCCTAGGGGACAATGGACTCACATGACTAGCCTCTGCACCAAACCAATCTCCACCATCTGATTTAAGACAGGCAAATTATGTACGGGACATGAAAGCCAGATGATATGCTCTGAAGTCTGGTACCCCCAGCCCACCTTTAGACAAGGGCAACTGTAGTTTACTAATCCTCAGGTGAGGAGGTTTATGGTCCCACAAGAAACCTTGCATGAGTCTGTCCAGTTCCCGCCAATACCTTTTCTCAATCTCCAACGGGATCCTACTCAGCACATAGTTCACTCTGGGAGTTGACACCATTTTCAGAGCATTCACTTTCCCCCAAAGGGAAAGATGCAGCAAGAACCATCTATCCAGATCCGACTTGAAAGTAGCGCACACCACATTCATGTTCACTCTCACAAAATCAACAACCGCAGGTAAAATCCAAACCCCCAAGTACATCAATTTCTCAGCACACCACTTGAAGACCAACCCAGTAACCAAACGTTTGTCACATAATGGGACAAGGGGCAGAACCTCCGATTTTACCCAATTTATCTTGTATCCAGAGCATTGATGAAAGACCTCCAGAACATTCATAAGTACAGGCAGTGATTCAGCAAAATTCTTAAGGACCAATAGAAAATCATCAGCCTATAGCCAAACTTTTTGTTTCAAACCCCAACAATCAATACCTTGCAGTCCATCCTCAGCTCTCAGTGTAATGGCTAAAGGTTCAATACTAAGCACAAATAAGAGAGGAGACAACGGGCAACCTTGTCGCGTACCACGTTCCAATTCAAAAAAGTTGAGACCGCTGACCATTTGTTTTAACATCTGCCGTGGGCTTGGTATATAGCAGGAACAAAAATGATTACCAAAACCCATTCTTTCCAGAACACTAAACATAAATTGCCAGTTGACTCTATCAAACGCCTTCTCGGCATCCAATGAGAGAACAGCTGAGTCTTCTGACAGCTCTGAACATATATTGGGATTCGGCTCTGAATTGATTTCTTCATCCAGGTCCTCAGCGCAAAATGTTTTTCATTTATTTATTCATACATTTATATAGCGCTCTAAGCACAGAGGCATCCAGGCGCCGTCACCATCTACGCTACAAAGGCATGTGACCATTAGATGCGGACCAAGCAGAAGCAGCTCAGGTGCTGCCTTCGGTCAAAGGTAACTTGTTTTAACATGCGCCAATCATGCGTGCCATAGGTGGGGTATCGATTTGAGGGAGTGAGGGCGTGCACGAGGGAAGTGGAAGAGAGGAGCTCTTGTAAATGGATTCTTCCTGGAATCCCAGAGCTGATAAACGGTCTAACATTCAGACAGCGCTCTGTGTTTTAAAAACGGGTGTTGGTGGATGTGTACCCAGAGAGCCCTACTGATCATTTCCTGTATAAAGGAACTTACTAATGTAGCATCCATAGTTAATTACAAGGAGCGTAACCCAGCTGGAGCCTGGTGAGATGACTTCAGGAACGTGTGGGATGGAGCGCGAGGGAGAAGACGGTTGAGGGAGAGACGAGAGGACGGAGAGACAGATGACGGATGCGGTTACTCCCTCGCCCTTAAGAGGCTATAAGATATACTTACCTTATGTTAATATAGACACAGTAGTTATACATGTTATCTTCACTAATACTGTTTACTTATTAAAATACTTCCCCTTTAACTTACCTGCATATGCCCCTGCTTCAGTGGCGACGAGGAGTCTCACACGGCCGTTGAGAAGGATCTCCGGCCGACAGCAGGTAGGGGTACAACAACGAACCATAGAAAGCAACTTTAAAAAAAAAAATAAGGACTGCGTGCATGCGTAATTAACAGATGTAAGAAGCTACTAAGATTTCAACTGACGTGCCGGCCATCATAAGGACAGGCATTGCACCACTTAGGAAGACACTCGAGGGTCCGCTGATCTGCCAGCCATTATAAAACCAGGCATTGCATATCACGGGATGATCTTCATATGCTCGCCTGCATCCTCGCAGCAGTACATATTTGAATAAGTGGGTAATCCACATGCAATCAACCTCATCTTCGCAGCAGTACCTTCAGAAATCATCATTTGATCATCTTCATCCTCGCACCAGTACCTCCATAACAAAGTGTTAAAGAAATTAACAATAAATACTATATAACAAGTTTATTTCACTAGTCATTGATGAATCATCAACGGACCAATAAATAAAAATAACGGAGGACATACAGGATCAACATTGAAACAGAAGTAATATAAACAAGAGTAGAACATTCTATCAGAACGACTCACAGAGGCAGCGGAGACATGTCCATACATAGTGTACCAGCTCCTCATATGTTCATGCCTGATCTTGGGGAACCTATACTACCGTGGAAAAGGTGGGTGAAAGTATTTGAGAACTACGCCAGTGTAGTATGTGGAACCAATTATAGTGTGGAAAGGAAGAAATCGCTATTGCTACACTGTCTAGGACCCACTGGTCAAGAAAAGTATGAAGATTTGCCAGATCTACCAGCAGGTGAAAGTGGCGACATGAATGAATATGAGAAAGCAATACAGAAGTTAAACAAACATTATGAAAAAAAAGATCAGTACAATTCTGGAGAGGTACACATTTGGAAAAAGAATACAAGAAGAGGGTGAAACAGTGGAACAGTATGCTACAGCACTGAGGAAGTTGGCAAGGACATGTACATTTAACCAACAGCTAGATGAGAGAATAAGAGATCAATTCATGTTGGAGTGTAGAAGTAGTAAGGTCAGAGAAAAACTGTAGGCAGAGGATGATCCCTCATTGGATGATGTATTAAAAATGGCCAAAGAAGTAGAACATACAGAAAAATGTGTACAGACTTTAGAAAGTAGAATAAAAGAGATGTCGACAAAAACAGCTATTAGTGTTATACAACCAGATGTGGAAAACATGGTAGCGGCTGTTGAAAAAGAGACCAAAGTGGCAAATACATTCCGTCAAATGAATAGGAAGATAAAGTTTGAAAATAAATAGACACCTGAGAAGAAAGATATCCATCAAGGATATTAAAGGAACAGAAGAAGAGAAGCAGAACATCAGGATAGAGATGAATTTGCTCAAAGAGGACGAGGGAGAACTCTGGCAAGAACATGTTTTAGGTGTGGAAATCCATCACATTGGGCAAGCAGTGTGACTTGTCCCGCTTTGAAAATTATGTGCAGAAATTGCAGGGGAAGAGGCCATTATGCCAGGTGTTGTAGAGGCAGGCGAGGATCATTAAACATGAATTGGATTGGTGGTGATTATGAGGATGAGAAAGAAGAATGCATCTTCATGGTTTCAGATGAAGCTGAAGAAATTGATAGCCTGAGAGCAACCTTAGCAGTGAACGGTCATCCAGTAGTGATGATGGTAGACTCAGGAGCCAGATATTTGTTGACCTCTGAGAAAGTATAGAAAGATTGTGGACCAGAATATCTCAATGAGGTGGATATTAAACCAAGGGCATACGGTGGAGCGAAAATAGAATTGATAGGATGGTTTAATGCAGTTTTCATGTTTAAAGGAAGACAGGCGGAAGGCTGCATCTATGTTTCAAAGAATGGACCATCTTCATTATTGAGTTGGTCTCATCAAAAACTACTGAAAGTTCGATTGGATCCCAATGCGAGTGATTCAGTGCTGTTAGTAGAAAACACTGGAGGAAAAATTAGTTTGGAGAACATTTGTGATGAAGTGTTCAGAGAGAATGTTATTGGATGTGTGAAAGGTGTGACACATTGCATACTACTCAAATCAGGTACCAGACCCGTTGCTCAGAAACTTCGTAATGTACCACTTTCACTTAGAGAGGAAGTTAAACTGGAACTTAAAAAATTGGAGGATCAAGGAATAATAGAACACATAGATGCTTCTGAAGGGGTGTCACCAATGGTAGTGGTCAAGAAAAGCTCAGGAAAGATTAGGCTGTGCATTGACATGAGAATGTTAAACAAGTGTATAAAACCGAAGAGACATTCTTTGCCAAACATTCAGGAATTACTTTCTACAATAGGTCCAGCTAAAATATTTTCAATGTTAGATTTAACAGCTGCGTAGCATCAAGTGATATTACATAAAGACATGACAGCATTTATCACCCCGGAGGGGTTATATCAATTTCGGCGGATGCCTTTTGGATTGATATCAGCAGCTTTGGTTTTCCAGAAGGTCATGTATAGAATTCTGGATGGAGAAAATAGAGCAATCTTTTTCCAAGATGACATACTGGTTTATGCAAATAATGAGGAAGAACATGATAGGAGACTGGAGAGAGTTTTCAGGAAGATACATCAAGCAGGAATGATATTGAGCAAGGAAAAATCAAAAATCAAAAGGAAGGAGATAGAATATTTAGGACATGTAATATCGGGTGAAGGGATTGCACCAAAAAGGAGTTGGCAGAATCAATAAAGACGATAGTAACCCCTGAGAGCAAAGAACAACTCAGAACATTTCTAGGCAAGGCAGAATACTATGCGAAGTTCATGAAAGGATTTTCAGATCATACAGTTAAGATGAGGAATATGCTAAAAACTGATAAGAAATTTGAATGGGATGAAGAATGGGAAAGTGAGTTTACATACAGCAAAGCAGCTTTAACAAAAGCCCCAACACTCCAGAACTATGTGAGGGGAAGAAAAACAGTAATCACCACAGATGCCAGCAATGTGGGGTTGGGTACAACTCTAGTCCGGCATCATGGTGGAAAATAACTGGTGATAGCCTTTGCTTCACGGTTGCTCAAAGGTGCAGAGAAAGTGTATGCCACCATAGAAAAAGAGGCTCTCACTATAAAGTGGGCCACAGAGAAGTTCAGGAGTTTCATTCGGGGCGTCAAGTTTGAGATTCATACAGACCATAAACCTCTTGTTGAAGTGTGTGCCACAAAAGGTTTGGACAAAGTATCCAGTAGGATTCACAGATGGGTATCCAGGCTGCAGGAATTCAATTTCAACATGGTCTATATTCCGAGAGTGAAGAATTACACAGCGGATTGTTTATCAAGACTAACCAGTTATGATGATATGAGTGAGGATACAGAGGAACAAGAAATGATTTGTGAAATAACTGATGCGGCAGTATCCAAACAAGAAAGGGATGAAGAAATGACAAAAGATACTGTTCTTCTAAAAGTAATGAAAAATGTGGAAGAAGCTAACTGGAATAAAAATAAAACAACAGAGCCTGGAGTACTGTTGTTCTGGAATGTCAGACATGAACTATATGTCCAGAGTGGGTGCTTGATGAGAAGTGATAAACTGATACCACCAGAAGGCCTCAGAGACAAAATCATCCAATTAGGACATGAAGGCCATCAGGGAAAGATGAAAACAAAACAAAGGATAAGAAACACATATTGGTGGCCAGGATGCGATCTACAAGTGGAAAGAAGAATAAGGAACTGTATCCTTTGCAGGAAAAGCGACAAAGTGTGTATGGGAGCAAGTTATCCAATGGTGCTGAGAGATGTCCCTGAGAGGGTTTCGAAGATGGTTGCAATTGATATTCTGGATCCAATTTGGAGTGATGGAAGTGCTTCATGTTGTGTGCTAATGATAGACATGCTGACAAGATGGGCAGAAGTGGCCATAGTACCTCATGTCACTACCCGAACAGTTATACAGTGTCTGGAAGAAGTCTGTAGGCGTGAGGGGTATCCTGAGCAAATACTGTCCGACAAGGGACCACAGTTCAAATCTAAAGAGATGAAAAAGTACTTAGATGAGAGGTCGATTGCTCACATAGTATGTGCCATTTATCATCCACAGTCCAATGGGATAGTTGAGAGATACAATAGAGTGATAAAGGATTCTATAAAGTTGGCGTGGCCTAATAGTAGAGATTGGCGAGTAGAAGTAAAGAAAATGGTGTTGGCTCATAGATTTACGTCACATTGCACCACTGGGGTCTCCCTGTTTGAATTAAGCAGAGGAAGGAGAGCGAATACTAAATTGTATTCAGGATGGATGAATGCGGTTGCTGGTACAGGTGTTGATTTGAGAAATGTGACAGAATATTCAGAAAAAACAGATGATCAATATAAATCATCTATGATAACAAGAGATACAAGAAAGGTGGGTTACCAGTAGTGAGAAGTTGGGTCAGAATAAAACTTCCAGTAGTAATGAGAGAGAGTGGTTGTTGTTGGTCGAAACCTGTGGAAGTAGTAGAAATGTTTAAACATGCTGTAAAGACGAGTGATGGAAGAGTATGGAACAATGAGAGGGTGATGTTGTTGAAGGAGATAGTAAGTGGAGAAGAGTTGTATGGAACTGATATAGGGAATGGTTCGAGTGAGCACAAACATGTACGAGGTGTAGCAGGGAGTGATGTAAGCAAGACATTTTCCTTGGCACGTGATTCAGATCTGCAACAGAGGATATCGTCAATAGCTGGGAGAACGTACAATCGACCTAGACATTTATTAGATTATGAAGAAGCTTAATTGAGAAGGAGATCTCTATTAAAGAGAGGAGATGTGTAGCATCCATAGTTAATTACAAGGAGCGTAACCCAGCTGGAGCCTTGTGAGGTGACTGCAGGAACGCGTGGGATTGTAAGAGGATTCAATCCCGCACTACAGCTAAGTCAATGCCTAGTCTGGGATACTGAATGGAAACCCTTATTGATATATCTTTATGTCCAGTTCATGCGTTCTGGATGACTACCCCTATATAACACCCCTCTCTTGGAATCCTCCTGACCCCACTGAGCCAAGAAGTAGTTCTGTTTTGCAAGTTAAAAGGTTTATTTGAGAATTTAAACAATATATATATATATATATATCACACTTTATAATACATTAATAATTGAATATCACACTTAATCTGATCAGTAATCAATAATGGATAGTCTGGCACTAGCACACTTCTTTATAATCAATGATGAGTGGTTATAGGATGGATAAGATAGCAACAAAACTTTTATGGTTTCAAATGGATGCAATGTGGAATGAAATGCAGTACAGAAAATAACTTGATAGGATTTCAGCAAAAGACAATGTAATCACTTTCTTTGACAATTCACCCCCCCCCCTTTTATGCAAAGCAAGGAAATGGAAGGAAGGCACACAGTTCTCAGAAATGCAATCAAATGTGATTCAGTTCACCCCAGCAAGCTTAGACTACAGAAGTTTGAAACACAGGCCCAAAATGCTTTTATATGTGCTGGCAATGAAGTGAAAAATATGCTAAAATGCTTTTAATTCCCTCTAGAGGTTCAGGGTGAGTGGTATCTAGTTAATATTAGTCCAGGCTCACTCTAGCAATGATTCAGGGATGGTTCTTAAGAGGCAAACGAAATTTAGCAGTTCAGGCAAAACAGCAATCTTTTTACAAGTAAAGAAATCGGGCCAAATCGTAAATCGCGGCAATATTCGCGTTTTTCGCGATTGCAGCCAAACTATAGGAAGTCGGTTCTAGGCTTGTTGGAAAGGTAAGATTCTAAGCTTTCAGAGGAAAGTTAAACCAAGTCTCTAAGACAAACGGTCACGGAGATATGAGCAATTAAATAAAGGTAGTTTTTCGGATTTGAAATGTTAAAATTCAAAGTGACAAGTGACAGTTTTGCAAAATGACAAGGTACAACTTCTAGGAGACAGTTCTGGTAAGGTTAAAATAGATTGAATTATATTATTTTAACTAAGAGATTGGTTCTGCACAGTTCTGCTATGTACTCACAATATATTTAGAAATAGAATGGGCCTCGCCACGGATCTGGTCAACAGGTTTTCTTTACTCGCCACGGACGGTCTCTGCGCACAGCGTCTGGGTCAGCTCTACTCTGCTGGTCTGGTCTGGGTCTCTGGTTCTGATCAGGTCTGTGGGTCCGGATACAGCGGTTTCCGGTTCAGTTGGTCTCTCTCTGGATACAACACTGCTTTCGGGCAAATGGCAAGAGTTCTTGCAAAGAATTCAAACAGCTCGCCTGGCTGTGATAGTGGCAATGATTTGAGGCCTGCTAAAGAGGGATTTAGCTTGTAGTTGACCTCTCTGCTACAAATTCTGAAGTAAAGTCTTGGTCTCTGAAGGTGGATAGATTGAAGTCTCTATGTTGGCTCTCTGGAGGTTGATGGAGGTAAAGTATGGATTTTCCCAGCAGAGCGTCCCGCAGCAGATGGAATAGAATGTCCCTATCTGTCCTGACTGTCTGCTTTTATGTGTTTTGAAAGTGGGTGTGTGTGCAGCATCACTAGCCAGCCCCTCTCTCAACTGCCCATTTGCCCAATTCTCCCCTCTCCCATGATTGGGGAAGGAACTGTGAGTCAGAGCGATGTCATTTAATGGCTTGCAGAGAGGACACTCCCCTGTCAAATTGCACACAATCTATATTTGATCAAAAAGACATATTTGCACAGGTACACATTTGTTTAAAATTACATGCACCCATCACATATCACCGGAGGTATACCATGTCCAAATCTGCTCTTCCTGGGGGCTTGCATTCAGAAATGGCAACATTTGCACTTTTTAACTGATTTAGCAATTTCGGACATTAACCCAAATTTACACACATGTGCGCAAGGAGTATGGACATTAATTGATGAAGTGTCAGATTTTTAACATGCATACATTTTAAGTAATACCCTCTTAACTGCTAGCTTGCCCCCAGATCATACCACCGGTTCTAAAAGCCTCTTAAAATGTGGGCAGAAAAATCACAAGAATTATGGTATCATTTATAAAATTTTCACAAGTCCGCTCTATGAATGATCCATCTTTTTAGAGTTATGTTCTGGCCCCAAAGGGGTGTGGTTTCAACCCAGCACAAGGTTGAATTTCTGGTTTTTCCAGTTCTGCCAAGCCAGCTTGCTCTCACAGGCAGTGCCCCTCCCCTTTCCTTCCAGACGGAAGCTACATTTACGACTCCCACCAATAAAACATTTGCCTGAGTCAGGACAGGGCTTTGTTCAATTTCCTGCAGAGCCCAGGTAATTCAATCAGAGAAGTGTCATATCCCTTTTGGTGGGAACAGCAAAAGGCAGCTAGGCCTGGGAACTGCTGTGGATCCAGTTTCACTCCAATTGGGGGAAAGTTGTCAAGCAGAATCCAGTTCCTTAAGCCAGGCCCCAGCTAATGTCACTTTTAGTTACCCAGTTTTCTGCATTCAAATAAAATTAACAATTTTTACATATGCAGCTAGAATGTTGATTCTAAGTTTAAAACTATGACATTTAAACAATTGCAACCTATGTGACACTCAAAAGTAGGTCACTCATTTCTTTTAAACATTTAGATTTTTAGTGTCTTTCAGTCCACATTTACTTAAACTGCTGAAATCCACAGCTCAGACAGTCTTGCTATAACCTTCAAGTCACTTCAGAATATAACTTTACATTGTATCCACCTCTCAGTAAGTCTTTCTTTGGCCTGCTTTGGGTTCATTTATTCAGTTTTACAAAAAATAAAGTCTGGTGTTGTTTTAAAACGCCGGCTTTTGGATAGTGGTGAGTACTGGTAATGCACCCATTTTTGTGATTTTTCTTGGATTAATGCATTCCAAACAGGAATGGTTCTTACATGGTAGTAAATAATCCTTGCTTAACATTGTTTTGATGGGGCTCCTTACAGTAAAATGGTTATGTGGAACCCCACAAAAGGGTTGAATCTTTAAAGTGGTCCGGTGAGCCACGATTTCAGCAACTTTTTGACATCAGTAACAGTGGATTTTGTTAACACAGATCTTTCTTTACACTGGTGGTTGGCAAGTTAGGTAGCCATTTTGGTGTGCGCACAAACTGCGTGGTTCTCCTGAATTCTGGCGCACATGTGGGCTTTTTGGCCATCTTGGATTTTCTAAGCCCACAGCACCAAATGTTGTAGCCTAATAATCCAAATGTGGGTCAGGACACCCAACAGGATGGAACACAGGGAGCGCGAGGGAGTAGACGGTTGAGGGAGAGACGAGAGGACGGAGAGAGAGACAGATGAAGGATGCGGTTACTACCTACTCCACTACACGCCCTTAAGAGACTATAAGATATACTTACCTTACGTTAATATAGACAAAGTAGTTATACATGTTATCTTCACTAATAATATTTACTTATTAAAATACTTCCCCTTTAACTTACCTGCGAATGCCCCTGCTTCAACTAACATCCATATATAAGACCACCCTTCCCCCTGCCCATGTATACTTGCTGCTTGGCACGCCAGCAGCACGTCAGCAGAAATGAGGCCTCGTTTTCAGAAAATGCGTTAGGCGATTCGTTCTTTCAAAAGTGTAAACTCGTTTTTGGTTGCCAGATCTACTAGAGTGGTAGCCCTCTAGAAATTTGGGGGGATTCTTCTTGGCTACTTCAGGAAGGAGCCTGCCAAAGAATTTCTCACAGACCTGTACGGAACTAAACAAAAGTACATAAACCACATCTGTGTTGATATGGTGGTCTTTAGGAATGTGCAGTTTTACTGGGCAAAGCATTCTGGTGTTATTTTATTGTCTTCCGGGTTATAGTGACTCATTCGCTGTAAGGGTCTTTCGTGTATCAGCTGTCTGTGGCTAGGTTTCACACACACCATGCCATTTTGGTCCAGCCCTGCAATGTCCTCTTTGTCTTCTCTGGGAAGGCTGGCCAACGGCTCAGGAGGACAGGATATACACCAGTGGGCTAGGTGGGAAGCAGGGCTTCAAAGGCACCCCTGCCAGGCCAGTGTAGAGGTTACCACAGGCTGCAATTACAGGACTCTCTTTGATGTAGGGCAGAGAGCAAAGGGGGAGTTTAAGGGGTTCAGGAGAGAAGTCACAGCCACGAGAGTAGTTCCACCATCTTGGATTTTCCAGGTCACCTAACCCTCCTGTGCCCCCGCTCCACTTCCTGCGTACAAAACACTCTCGGACTGACGTTACCAGGCAAAGGCCTGGATTGGCCTCTTATGGGGAAGGCTTGAAATGGAGCAATATGCCGTGGCAAAATGAGTGCAAAAGGGGTTCAGACCCCCCTTAATTGAATCCTCTTTAAACCCCAGTGAAAGGATATCACTTGAACCTTACCGATATATCCGTCTGCCCAGATCCCTCATCCATTGAGTTGAAGATTGGGCTTCCGAGGAGGAGCCCGTTTGTCCCTTCACCCATCCCGCAGGACCATTTGGGTTGACCTGCTCTTTCGACAATGCCCGAAAACTGGTACCCAGAACTCTTCCCACTAGAGGTGGCATGCCTGCGAGTGCTATCTGGCAACCTGCCTGGCTGGGAAGGGCAGAAGAAGGACTCCCCTTATGCTATAGAACGTTGGAGTGGGTCTCATAGCAACCCTGGGACAAAGGAACAGCTCTGGTCTCTTGACTTGCATCGTACCACTTGTGAGCTAAGCCGATCCAGACATCGCCTGGTTGTCCAAAGCTTTTTCCTGCCTGGAGTTGCTGCCGCTTGTTGGGCTGCACCTGATTCACCAACCCGACCCTGAATTGCCACCTCAACAAACTCCCAGATTGCCAGAATGAGGCTGCCGAGGGCATAGCACAAGACTGAAAGGCAACTGTAGTGGTTCTGTCCCCCTGGACGATAGTGACTGGTTGGCACTCACTCTTTACCTTTCTAAAACATCTATACTCTTAACTTGAACATTGCTTTGGAGACTATAGTTTGTCTACCCCTATATTCAGTGCCAGGATGCCACATTTATTCAAAAGTCTGCATGTTCTGCATCTTCCTTTGCAGGGATGGGTTATTAGTGTTTTTTTTGTCCTGTCTTGTATATAATCTTGATTGGGCATTTCTTTTATTGTGGTACCTCAGTTTTATTGTTGTTTGGATGCAATTCTGCTGGCTCACACCCCTCTGAAGGAGAGGAGCCTGTCCTCAGCCGGATGCTGGCTCACACCTCTCTGAAGCAGAGGAGCCTGTCCTCAGCCGGATGCTGGCTCACGCTCCTGTCCTCAGCCGGATGCTGGCTCACACTCCTCTGAAGGAGTGGAGCTTATCCACAGCCGGATGCTGTCTCACACCCCTCTGAAAGAGGGGAGCCTGTCCTCAGCCGAATGCTGGCTCACACCCCTCTGAAGGAGAGGAGCTGTTAAATTTATAAAAGTAGAGTAGTACAGATTACCCTGGAGCCTCAGGTGATCGTAGACAGCTTTACTGGGTTCGTGGTTTCAGGTAAGTACAAAGGGAATATATAATGTAAACATATGACAGGTTCTTAATCTGAGAGACCTCCACCGGTCCCCCTGTTCTTAGGCTTCAGTTCCCAATTGACTCTCTCTGGAATCAGAGCAGCTTTACACAACATTCTGCAGCCAACACTCCATACTCAACACTCTAAGCTCAGACTCACACAACAGGGAATAACAAGAATAGGTAAAACCCAACAGGAGCCTGTCCTCAGCCCGATGCTGGGATGGATATATGTGAAAATGTCGAAAGGGAAAAGTCTAAGGGAGGAAAAAACAAAGTTTATTTAAATGCATTTCCCTTTCTACATTTTCATGTTTCTCCTATTGCCCCCTCGCCCCCACCCTACTTACCTTTTGGTGGCACACTTCATTGTGTGCCACCAACTACCCTGTTTCCCTGCAACATACGTTCCTTCCACTTACGTGGACAGGAACCGGTGCTGCAGGGTTCTTTTTATTTATTTTTTCAAAACTTTATTGTTTAGAAAGCGGGGGAAATCCCCACGACCCCCGATGTCATTATAGCAAACAAGGGTACGATGGACATCCCCCGCTCCCCTTGTTCGCTACAATTCTGCCATATGGTGCAATTGATCGGAATTTTCGGCTGTACGTAATATTCGTACAGCCGCAATTTGAACAAATCTACCATTCGTCTAATTTCTTTCAACATTTTGTACCGATTCCTGCTCAGCCTGTGCTACCCCAAGAGGTGAAGGAGGTACACACATACCTGTTTCATCCTTATGACTGAGGTCACTGCTGTTTTAGTAGTAGTGTGGGGCTAAGTAGGAGCTTTATCCACTACTCATCCCATCACCCATACAGAGCAGTGGTCATTTTGTCACCCTCTGTCCACACAGTTGCAGACAAACAGACCAGAATGCTTTGGTTGGTTGTTAGGGTGCAGAAGGTGCCCCTTTCTCAGCATGACACCAGATGTGAAGCAATCCAATCACAGGGAGCAATGTGTCCTGATGGGTCATCGCAATCCAGATGTGCTATATGTGAGTATTTAACATGGCAGGTCCCAACACATTTTTAGAAGCGCTGACTCGCGGCAGGGTATCATTCAAAGTCTTTCAGCTGCAGCTATTGTTGGGGTTCCAAGTTCCCATGGTTCATTTTATTGGGGATAGTGGGGTGGACGGTGCAAAAATTCCCAAGGCTGTCTCTCGCTATTGGCCATTCAAGAGGATGCGCTCTACAAGGAGGTATTTTCTAATGCGCGGTTCTGCAACCTTTGGCTCTCCAGATGTTTTAAATTAAATCTCCCATGTACACAAGTTAGCAAAGTCAATGGTGAGGGATGAAGTGATTTGTAGTCCTACACATCAGCAGAGCGTGCGTTGCAGAACTCTGGTCTAGTGGCTAAATTGCTGACTGTAAAAACAGGCACTGACATTTAAATCCCAGCTTCCCCACTTGACCAGACTGTGTGATCCTGAACAACTCACTAGCTCCCTCCATTGTTTTCTCTACAGTACTTAGTGCTGTAGGAATAACTAAACATTTGATTTTTGCATCAAAGCAAGTTCTTGCCAATTCCTCTCTGCTCTGAATCTACTCTATTTGCTGCTCTCAAATTCTTTGTGAACACCATTGGGAATTCCAAGGCCCATTTATTAGACACTTCCGCTAGCGGCACCGTAATGGGGGCGCTTGCTTGAATGTGAACCCCGAGGTTGCTTTGTTCCTCCCATCTGCTGTACATTCTCTACCCTTATAGCCGACAAGTCCTTGAAACTTCCCTACAAGTTCAATTTCTGTCGCACCATATCCACACGGCTGGACATGGGCGGCGCTAAATCTTGAAGATTTCTTGCCAAAGTTCCCGTGAACGTTTCCTTCGAGATGACAGTCCGTGGAGAAGCACTGTCCACTTTCATTGAGAGACTTGAACCGTCAGCGTGGAGTGTGTCCAAGGGACCTCCCGTTCCTCCAGACATGGCTGGAATCTCACATATGTGTCGAGGCTTACCCTCCCCACTCTGAGGAGTAGAAGCAGCTTCCCATTCATGCTGAATCTGCTTGTGTTCTGTGACATTAAGAGTGTTCTCCTTGCACATGCGTGCAGTGACCCTGGCGCCCACACCTGATGCATTCTGCATTTCTCGCCGGACAAAACCCATTGGCTGCTGCATGTCTTGAGGTCCCGCATCTAAAGCATCTGTATCCTGTGCATTCCTTTCTTGTCCCTGGGACTCTCTTTGGACTCACTGCACGTACCTCCTGGCTGTGTTTCTCGCGGTGTTTTTCTGCATGTACCTCCTGGTTGTGTTTCTCGCTGTGTTTTCACTGCACGTACCTCCTGGCTGTGGTTCTCGCTGTGTTTTTACTGCATGTACCTCCTGGCTGTGTTTCTCGCTGTGTTTTTACTGCACGTACCTCCTGGCTGTGTTTCTCACTGTGTTTTCACTGCACGTACCTCCTGGCTGTGGTTCTCGCTGTGTTTTTACTGCGCGTACCTCCTGGCTGTGTTTCTCGCTGTGTTTTTACTGCATGTACCTCCTGGCTGTGGTTCTTGCTGTGTTTTTACTGCACGTACCTCCTGGCTGTGTTTCTCGCTGTGTTTTTCTATCTTCATTTCCTTCATGTACTGTGTTGTTTGTTCAATGCTCCTGGTGAGTTTGACGGCTTGTTGTAAGGTCATATCCTTCGGTAGCAGATTTTCTTGCACCCTGCGATTGTTAGTGCACCCCACCAGTTGGTCTTGGATCCAAGAATTTGTCCGCGTGCTGTACTCCCAGGTGTGGCTCAATGTCCTCAGCACAGCCACATATCCTTCCACTGGTTCCATTGGGTCCTGTATTCTTTGAAAGAACTTGTGCCTGTCTAAGTTCACATTTTTCCCGGGGTCTAAATGTTCCACAATTTTCTTCATAGCCAAGGCAAACTCATCCATGTCCCCTGCGCCTTCACCTTGCAGTTCTGGAAGACCATTGAATACGCTGCAGCCCTCCGGGCCCAGATTGTGCAGTAATAATGCTTGTTTCATGGAGGAGTTGAACTTGTTGAAGTGGTGGGCCTGGTGCATCCAGAAATGGGGGGGTGGGGGGTGGTATAGCTGCCGTGACCATGTTCAAAGTGTGGCCTGGATTCAGGGATAGTTAACTCCTCCCGTCCTGAGTGTTTCTTTGGAGCCCAACAATGAAAGAACTTGGGTCCCTTTTGCTCAGCTGCCCTGCGTTCCTTTGTGTATTCAGTCTGTTTAATCATTTAGTTGCCTAAGCCTTCTCGTTCTTCTGTGCTGCGTCCTCGTGTCCTGGCAACCTTGAATGAGGCCTCTTAATAGTGGAGGGGCGATCGCGTGTGGGGCGTTGCGATGTCCTGGTGACTTCCCACCGCTTCCTTTGGCGAGGGACGCTCGCGAGCGTAAGGCCCGTGTCCTCCCTCACGTCCTCACTTAGCTAAGGAAGTGCCTCCCTTGCGCTGCTGCTCGCTTCCTGTTTTTATTTTATACTGGTGCGTTGCGGCACCCCCTCTCACCTGGGTCCGCTCACCCCTTACATCTGCTTTCGGGGCTGCCGTTGCTGTATGGAAGGAGCCTCCACCCCCCACCCCCTCGTACGGCCCTGTGTCTCCTCGTCGCCAGTGAAGAGATTTGGATGCGTGTGGGTTTGCAAGGTAAGTATTTATTATACGGAGAGCACAGAGAGCAGCATTTCCCTCTGCTGAGCTCCTTCTCAACAGTCTGGTGTTCCAGAACACTCGAACTAAAACACAACAGGTGCCTTTCCATTTTGAATTGTCATTTCCCCAACAATTTGTGGGGATTCGACATCCCACACACACACACACTGCACACACACATGCACAATCACACATATGTGAGCATACACAGACAAGAGCTGAAACTTAAAAGTCAATATTATTAACTAACACCTTCAAATGATGTTGGGGTCCCACATGGAGGAATAAGTGTTTGTGCTGCAAAACGTGCATTTCTTATGGCACACAATATTTCATGCCGCAGTTTCCTGGAGGGCCTGTAGAGTAGGGGCTGGGGAGACAAGGGAGATGCCAGCGGCGTCATGCTTCAGTGTGGAGCAAAACGAAACGCAGGACATGGCAGTTTCTTTAAGTCAGACAAAGCGTCCCAGTTCAGTGGCACTAAACAATTAGAATGAAGACAGCGTGGGCGCCATTATCCAAAAGGGGCGCGGTTGGCAAGTTCTGAAGGGAAAATAATGAGTATACATAGGGGAGAACCCTTTGACTTAGTTCGCCCCCTACTTCTCTCTTGCAAAAAATCCTACACGGCACGATAGTGCCTAGAAACCCCATGTGGCACCTTCTGTTTTTCTTCCCACACTGCTCTGCTGACTCCTAGAGAGAGCTGATGTTGTAAGAGCTGTGTCCATCTGAACAGACAGAAGTGCTGGGAGCAGCCCCGGGACAGGCAGAGTCCAGCCCTTCCGAGCCCTCAAAGTAGATGAGTGTCATCAGGTTTATTTATTTATTTATTGCATTTATGTAACACCCAGACCCGGGGGTATCACAGCGTGTGTACAGTAGTAGGAAGCGGTAGGAACAACAGCCACGTTTTTGCCCGTTTTTTGAAGGTTTGGAAGGATCGCTCGTTTCTTCCAGAGAGAGGGCCCTGTAACACAGAAGCTTGTGCCTCCTGCTCTCCTGCTTTGGTAACGCGGCATGAGCAGAGAGAGGCTGGCGGAAGATCTTAGCGAGTGCACGTGATGTTTCTGGGCAATGCTGTTCTGGAGGTAGAGAGGGGCCTCTTTGTAGAGGCAGCAGTGGGCAATAGTCAGGGTTTTGAAATCAATGCGGGCTTTGATGGGTAGCCAGTGGACCTCAGGCCTTGTTGCTGAGATATGATCTGATCAGTGTAAGCCAGGGCTGCACGCAGAGCTTTGTTCTGAAGAAGTTGGAGTTTGGTAACGTTCATCGCTGAATGGTGACATTAGTCAGACTGTCAGGGTGACATGGAAAAGAGAAATATTGTTCTACTGGTATAAACCATTTTTTGGCAGACTACTTTTAACTCAAATAACATTTAAAGACAGTCCACCTCTCACCTTATTTAAGATATCCCTGAAAATATTAGAATGTTTCTCTGGGGAGGAAATGTTGACTAGTGGGTAAATTCTTCTCAGTGCATCCAGATGTGTTCTTCTGATCTGGTCCCCTCCAGCCCCCCAGTAACCTCGATTGATGTACATCGCTCGGTTGCTCCCTGAAGTTAGTTCACGATCCAATCAATAAATGCCTTAAGATAGCAATACATATATAAACAACATACACTTCCTGGATCCATGTTCTAAGCATTATGTGAATTGGCAAATTGTCTCCTGGTGGTTTATTATGCTAATTAGATATATTTGGTGCTAATTGTTGGCGATATCCAAGTGTTGGTCAGAAAACATCTAACGCAATTTGATCAGCAGAGGGTGCAGCTGTTGTCAAGTTGTGGCGTTGACGGTGATCCTTCTTCATGGGGCATGGAGTCCCAGAACCAAAACAAACCAATCACTAAATGTGGTCTTTTTGGAGCAATTGTAAGAAAACGACAGAATTCCAGAGGATCTCAGTGTATCTGGTGGAGGCCTAGAGGATGACTTGTGAGCCATGAGGTGGGTCACCACAGCTAGCGTAAAGTCGACTCTGCAAATCGATGGCCAGGTGGATTTCCTTACAGCTGGAGAAAGGCCGATTTGGCCACCACCCTAGCCTCATACTTCTGCATCTTCTCTTCTCTGAAGTTTGTGTTTTGGAAGACCCAAGTGCAGGATATTGCAATACTCGATCTTTACCCCGACTCTGACGCCAATAATTATCTTGCTTTCTTTTTCTCCTAAAATAAGCCAGATTTTTTCCGCGAAGGTGGAGATGATAATGTCTCCTTTGTCTGGCTTCCTTTATCGATCCTTCTGTTCTCGAGCTTTCGGGGAGTTGGTAGAGTCATCGTCGTTTAATGTTTCACCATGACTACATCTTCCGGGGAAATGGGATTATAGAAGGCTGCCATTTTGGAAACTGTGCTTGGGCCGCTGATGGAGCCTGCTCTGTTTCAGCAGAGTTTCTACCCTACCAATGCCTCGAGAAGCCACTCAGCTCTTGGTCTGCCCAGGACTTTAACGCATCGTTGAGTATCGACGACAGGGGTGTGACAACCTATCCGGTGACTACACAGCATATCCCAAACCATTTTTAAATGTAGATTACATCGAAACGAAATGTGCAGATCCCTTTGGGGTTGAGGCAAACAACCTCAATTTATCAGGGGTTTACTCTCTCGCCTATGTAGCCAACAATGAGGTCACATGGCCGGCGATGGCATATTCTACTACCTAGACACCCCATCACCCTTTATGTATTGTGCATTTGTAAGGCGCTTATACAGCAGGTAAATTGTGTTTCATAGCGTCCACAGATCAACAGGTTAGCTTTGGTTTGGAAGCTAAGGCTACGCCTGATTTGGAATTTCATTTAATTTGATTAATCAATCTTGAATACGAGTTGATCGTGTGTGTTTCACTTGTGTAAACGCCTGATTTCGAATTTCATTCTTTGTTTAATTAATCCTGAATACGTGCTGATTGAGTGTGTGTTACTTGTGAATTGCTGTTCCAACTGCACTGATAGGTTTTGCCACTCCTCACAAACGCTTCCTAGAAAGTAAGGACAAGCTTTGATTGCCACATTTGTTTTTAAAATTGGAGCCGTGTGTGTTTTGACCCACTGCACTATTTGAACCTGCTCGCATCCAAGAAAGCAAGCGTGACCAATTTAAAACTAAGCTAAGGCTCTTTTTGTTAGAACTAACTGTGCTGCCTTGTCAGCCCTATACACTACATCTCCCAGCAGCACCGGAGCTGCTCATAGGGAAACGTCATGCGCTTCAGCGCCGGCGCTTCTGGGACGGTGCCGGTCTATGCCGGTCCCGGCGGACATCGGCTGTCGGCTCCCCGCGCTGCCCAAATTTCCAGCCATCTGGGAAAACAAGACGGGTAAGAAATGGGTTATCCCATACTATCGCAGTTACTCTCCGATGCCAACAAACTACGAAATGAGCAACTAGTTCAAGATTTTATACGCACCAAGGCCACGCCGCCCAATTCACCCACCTCAGACAAAATCCTAGATGCAGCAAATACTCAGACCAAAAAATCAGTCACCAACTCAAAGGTACCTCCTTGTCCAGAAAAAACCAACATCAAAATTGCACTACTAAACACTAGGTCATTGAATAAACATGCACAAGATGTACATGATTACATCCTTGAAGACAACCTACATATTCTCTTTCTTACTGAGACCTGGTTACAAGAACCAACAGGCCCTACTATCGACAGTGCTGTTCTCCCCAATTACAACATTTACTTTGAAAATAGAGAGACAGGTAAGGGAGGAGGGGTCGCCTTAATAGCCAAACAGAGCTTAAAATTATTCACTACCAAAATCCCATGCTTCGGGTGCGAGGTCCTTCACCTCAAACTCACGCCCTCCCATAACCATTGCATTAACCTCATCACCATCTATAGGCCCCCATCACTAATATCAGAGTTCAATGACGAACTTTGCCACATTCTTAACAACCCAAAAGGAACCAACACGGGAACGGTCCTTCTAGGAGATCTCAACAGATGGCGAGGAAACCCTAGCGACAAGGACGCTTTAAGCCTTGAAAAGAATTTTTAAAACATCAACTATTCTATAGCTAATAAAGGCCCTACCATCCATCCTGGGAACCAACTCGATTGGATTATTACCAACAACGTAGAACTGACAGTGACAAACATTCTACCTTGTATCTGGACTGATCACTATAAAATCAAAGCCACACTGTCTTTAAATTTCAAAACCAACTACTTTGACAACTCTCCCAAATCCATCCAATGTAGGAATTTAAAGAAAATCACACCGGAAACCTTAAGAGAAGCTATTGCACACATCATGGATAAAACCACTCATGATGACCCCATCACTTCTATATTCGGCAGCCATTTCCAGGAACTTCTAGACATGTAGGCTCCACTTAAAAACAAACAAGTCCGGCCAAACCCAAACCACCAGAGTTGGTACACGACCGAACTTGCCACACTCAAAACTGAAAAAAGAAAATTGGAGAGAGAATGGCATTCTTCCAAGTCCAAAAAAGAAAATTGGAAAAAATGTGACCTCTTGTATATAGCCAAATTAACGGAAGTCAAAAAGAACTTCTACAATGACCAAATCACTAGCGCCTCAAACTCGACAGGCAAACTGTTCCAAATCTTAAAATCCATTGAAAAGCCTCTGACTCTTTCACCACCTTTCCAACCAACCTTGGCAGACTGCGAACAGGCCCAAACAGCGTTCTCCAACAAAATCAAAAACGCAAGAGATAATATAATTAACTGTAAATTAATACAAACACTACCCTTGGACCAAACTAGTGAGGGGAATCCAGAACTTAACATTCCCAAATTTTTCTTCTCGCCTGTTTCGGTAGAGGATATGCTGGATACGCTTTCATCCATGAACTGCACTTCTTGCTCCGACAATACCCTACCCCCCAAATTCATTCTAAATAACGCACACATTTTCACCCCCTTTTTATGTCGCATGACCAACGCCTCTTTCAGGGATCAGAAAGTCCCTGTTGGAATAAGAACAGTCACAGTCACTCCATTGTTAAAAAAAAACTGGTTTAGACCAACAGGACCCGACAAATCTCAGGCCTATCACAAACTGTAATTTCTTGATGAAAATCCTTGATAAAATTGCCACAAAACCGCTATAAGAATATGTAGACAAGCACTGCCTCCTGCATCCACAACAATCAGGTTTCAGAAGCACACATAGCACCGAATCAGGATTGTTGGATTTACAAACCAAAATGCTCGGCATCCTTGACAAAGGAAAGGCAGGCCAGCTAGTTCTTTTGGACCTCTCGGCAGCTTTTGATTTATTAGATCACGGCAAGCTCCGAGAGGCCCTAGACACAGCTGGAAATTGCTCCAAGGAAGCTATTGATTGGGTATCATGCTTTTTAGAGGATAAGAACTCTAAAATCATTTGGGGAGGTCATTCCATGAATTCTAGCACAGTGGACTGCAGTGTTCCACAGGGAGTCAGTTTCTCTACATTGCTTTTTAATCTGTACATTCGTTGTCTCTGCACCCTTCTCACACAGCTTGGGATCTTTTTTTCTAACTTTGCAGAAGACACACAGCTCATTTTGGAGCTGTGCGGTAACCACACTTTTGACAACAACAGATTAACAGCCATTTATAACACAATAGAAAACTGGATGAAATCACACTGGGTGTGCCTTAATAGCTCTAAAACAGAGCTCGTAACATTTGGCTCCACAAAAGCCCTAAAAAACCTAGGCCCTGACTACTCCTCGTTCCGCATAAAAGACTCCTCCATCACAGTGTCTAACAAAGTCACAACACTCGGTATTTACCTGCATTCATCGCTAGGATGCGAAGCACAAACCTCTTACTTAAAACGGAACTGTCAAGGCTCCTCTGTCGCATTAGACCTTTTCTTAACACCAAAAATAGTGCCACACTAGCTAGAGCCACCATCCTGTCACGATTGGACCACGGAAATGCCTTATTACTGGGTGCCAGTAGCAGCTAAGCAATGTAAAATCATCCAGAATAATGCCGTCTGGTCCATCGCAGGAATGTCCAAACGCGAACACATTACAATAGACAGAAAAGACCTCCACTGGCTGGCCGTGACTGAACGTATCATTTTCAAATCACTGACACTGGTTCACCGTTGCCTTAATGGAACGGCTCCAGCATACCTGAAGAAGGAGTTCAACTGGTCTGAGCCAGGACAAAGCTTAAGATCCGCTAAACAAGGAATGCTTAATCCCAGTCACCCCAGAGCCAAACCCACAGGTCTAGGCAGAGCATTCTCTAGCAAGGTCATCTCCCACTGGAATGAGTTACCTCCGAACCTGAGCCTAGAAAGCAACTTGCTATCTTTTAGAAAACAGCTGAAAACCACGCTATTCAAGTAAGAAACCCCTTATCACTTACTACTATGCGCTCATGTAGAGCCTGGTTCCTCTCTTCCTTATTGTTCTGTCCTGTCACCTTTCCGTCCTTGTGTCTTTGTCGCGCCCTGATGCCTGCGGGCTTTCGGCGCGTTATAAATATATAAATAAATAAATAAAAATAAACAGGGAGGGCACACGGGACTAAAAAAAACAGATATGACAATGAAAGATAGAGGCGGACCTACTAGGCCTTGTGAGCATTCAGAACGTGCAACCCCCTTCCTGGCCCCATAAGTTACCCTCAATGACATGAACAGCGCTGCATTGCTTTCTAGCTTGTACTGCGCTGTAGGAAACCCCGAACACAAAACAGAAAAGCACACATTCTGCAACAAGCGAAATGGCATGGCATTCTCTGGCGCCTCATGGTGATGTCATGGGGTGTGGACAGAGCAGCATTGAATCCAAGATTGATGAATAGTGGGACCGCCTCCCGATAGACAAATCAATAATCAATAATTAACAGAATGATTGCTTCTAGACATGGACAGCACACGTTACCAGGCAACGCCGACTCCAGAGGCCTTAACAGCAGGTCCTCAGTGAGGGCAACAATATGGGACCAGCCACAGAGAAATCATGACGACATATGCATGCATGTATGGGGCTTATAAAGCGCCAACATACCTGGGAAGAAATGAAGCGCTGTACATAGGGGGGGCACAGCCAGGGGTCACAAGGTCAACCGACGATTGTTTATGCAATGTTTACGCTTGCAAATAAGTAGCACAATTTGGTGGAGATATGCAAAATTGGGTTTCTCTTGCTAGAGAGAATCGGGAGAAGGGAGGGGGGTCATGTTGGGGGCAGAAGCACAGAAGGAATTAAATCAAGATGCAGGGAGAATCGTCACGACTATTCCCGGAATTGGTATGGATGTGAGGGAACAGAGACAGGGGAAAGGGGGTGTACTGGGGGTCTCTCTGTGTTTAAAAAAAAGTTAGGGGAGTCAAGCAGCTACACAAAAAGAACAAACACCGATCTCATGGAAACAAACAAGGAAAAGTGGTGAATTTGTTGTAAGAGCAATACGTTTGCACTTGTTTCACATAAAACCTAGTAACTGATTTTCACATCAGCAATATCCATGACAACAGACTGGCATTTTCTGCATAAATGAGTCGCCTTTGCAGGAGATTCTGTGCAGTTGCTAGGCTTTCGGCTCTGGAACCAGGGTACTCATTTTCAAACTCTGGTTTCCCTGCTTGGCCAATAGTCTGTGATAGTCTGTGATCCTGGCCGTATTGACATCTACCTGCCCCTCGATTCGCTTATCTGCGAAGTAAGGGCCAATCAGAAACAGTCGCGATTCTGTCACTAAGAGGGGCAAAACACGTACAAACCGAGCAAATGATATTGCTTTGCGCCACAGGAGCCATGTTTTGTTATGTTAATTGCAGTTTTAGGGCCTAAGTTAATTAAAATTTAGCGCACTGCTAGCACATTGCAAAGTGACTTTGCAATGCCAACAAACACGTTGAACCGGGCCTAAATCACAGAGCGAAGTGTGTTTTTGATCAAAGTCACTTTGCACTGTGAAAGTACTCTTTGCACCGCTCTAAATGGGCCAATTAATCTCTTAAAGAGTGGGCCTTGTAGAGCAAGGGGACTGTTAGAATGAACTGCAATTAGGCACTGAAGAAGCGTGCAAGAGACCAGACACAATCCTTCGATTAATTGGAAGGTTATTCCAAAAGGGCGCACTTTGCGCTGCACAGGCCCTGCGACCAGTGTGATCTTGGTACTGCTAAGAAAAGCGCATTCAGACCGTGAATGGAGATCAGGGCAGTAAGGAACTTGCGGAGAAGTGCAAGGAAGGGGGTGGGTTTGGACAGATTTTGAAGGACACTTCTATAGTGAGCCCTGGCCCGTGTAGCCAACCAGGGAAGGCCCTGTGGACGAGGCGGAGCACGGGGCAGGTGATGGATTGCTCGCAAGGCAGGCCGCTTGATTTAGCAATGGCAGCCTGCGCCACTCGCTTTTGCGCGTCCTCTGTGCTGAGCACCCAAGTGCAACGGCACTTGGGACCCAGAAGAGGTGAGATGTTGGCCCCCGGAGGTTTTCCCCGTGGGCATCTTCCATCCTGGCCAGAAACCGCCATCACGTTGTGGCCGGACTGCAGTTCATTCTTTTGAACCGCACTAAACCGGCTGCTGCCTCGTGCTGTCCAGTCTCTCGTTCCCAATGTAGCTCTGGTAACTGTGGCCCCGAGGAGCACTTCAGGGCCATGGAGGGGCGGGCGAGACGCGTCATTTGTCAACACGTTTGAACGAACAAAGTGATGAAAAGGTGTGTCTGTCGCCTTAGTCTTCCACAGACGCCACAATCAACTTTGGGGGCTCCTGCTGTATCCAGCCACCTCCGAGCACCGGCGGGTTTCACGTGAAATGCAATGCTCACTTTCCAGCCGTTTGGCTTATGGTAGGTGTACCCTTTATCCAGTCATCTGTGGGTCCATTAATGTTGTTTTACTGTAAAGTGCAGAGGTACCCCCTTAAAGTGGCTGGCGCTGTCACGAAGGAGCACAATAAATTAGAGGGTTGGGGGCTGAGAAGGCCTCGACATTAACCATTTGAGAAGGAAGGAGGCAATCTGTGTGTCTTTGTGTTTTTGGGTTGGTGTTTCAGGCGAGGAGACGTGAATGGAGATTGCGTTTAAAAGTCAAGCGTTGGAGTTTGTCGTTGTTTGCCAATGACTCCCAGGGTGTGAAGAGGGCATTTCCGTTCTTAGACTGGTCATGATGTACTTTGTCAGCCTACACTGTAAACTTCTACCACCGTAGTCAATGGGCAGAAGAATCAGGACCCTCCATTGGCCAGCCATGATGTAATTTGTGAGCTTGTGCTGTAAACTTCCAGCACAGTAGTCGACAGGCAGAACAAGCAGGCCCATCCACCGACCAGCCATGATGTACCTTGACAGCCTATGCTGTAATCTTCCACCACAGTAGTCATCAGGCAGAAGAAGCAGGCCCCTCCATCGACCAGCCATGATGTACTTTGACAGCCTGTGCTGTAATCTTCCACCACAGTCATCAGGCAGAAGAAGCAGGCCCCTCCATCGACTGGCCACAATGTACATTGTCAGCCTGTGCTGTAAGATTCCACCACAGTAGTCATCAGGCAGAAGAAGCAGGCCCCTCCATCGACCAGCTTTGATGTACTTTCACAGCCTGTGCTGTAATCTTCCACCACAGTCATCAGGCAGAAGAAGCATGCCCCTCCATCGACCGGCCATGATGTACTTTGTCATCTTGTGCTGGAATCTTCCACCACAGTAGTCATCAGGCAGAAGAAGCAGGCCCCTCCTTTGAGCGACCATGATGTACCTTGTCAGCCTGTGCTGTAATCTTCCACCACAGTAGTCATCAGGCTGAAGAATCAGGACCCTCAATTGACTGGCCATGATGTAATTTGATAGCTTGTGCTGTAAACTTCCAGCACAGTAGTCGTCAGGCAGAAGAAGCAGGCCCCTCAATTGACCAGCCATGATGTACGTTGTCAGCCTGTGCTGTAATCTTCCACCACAGTCATCAGGCAGAAGATGCATACCCCTCCATCGACCGGCCACAATGTACTTTGTCAGCCTGTGCTGTAATCTTCCAACACAATAGTCATCAGGCAGAATAAGCAGGCTCCTCCATCGAGCAGTCATTGAGTACCTGTTCAGCCTGTGCTGTAATCTTCCACCACAGTAGTCATCAGGCAGAAGAAGCAGGCCCCTCCATCGAGTGGCCATGGTGTACCTTGTCAGCCTGTGCTGTAGTCTTCCACCACAGTAGTCATCAGGCAGAAGAAGCAGGCCCCTCCATCGACCGGCCACAATGTACCCTGTCAGCCTGTGCTGTAATCTTTCACCACAGTAGTCATCAGGCAGAATAAGCAGGCTCCTCCATCGACCAGTCATTGTGTACCTGTTCAGCCTGTGCTGTAATCTTCCACCACAGTAGTCATCAGGCAGAAGAAGCAGGCCCCTCCATCGAGCGGCAATGGTGTACCTTGTCAGCCTGTGCTGTAATCTTCCACCACAGTAGTCATCTGACTGAAGATGCATGCCCGTCATTTGACCAGCCATGATGTAAGTTGTCAGCCTGTGCTGTAATATTCCACCACAGTCATCAGGCAGAAGAAGCATGCCCCTCCATCGACCGGCCATGATGTACTTTGTCAGCCTGTGCTTCAATCTTCCACCACAGTAGTCATCAGGCAGAAGAAGCATACCCCTCCATCGAGCGGCAATGGTGTACCTTGTCAGCCTGTGCTGTAATCTTCCACCACAGTAGTCATCTGAATGAAGATGCAGGCCCCTCATTTGACCAGCCATGATGTACGTTGTCAGCTTGTGCTCTAATATTCCACCACAGTCATCAGGCAGAAGAAGCATGCCCCTCCATCGACCGGCCATGATGTACTTTGTCAGCCTGTGCTGTAATCTTCCACCACAGTAGTCATCAGGCAGAAGAAGCAGGCCCCTCCTTCGAGCGACCATGATGTACCTTGTCAGCCTGTGATGTAATCTTCCACCACAGTAGTCATCAGGCAGAAGAAGTAGGCTCCTCCATCGAGCGGCCATGGTGTACCTTGTCAGCCTGTGCTGTAATCTTCCACCACAGTAGTCATCAGGCAGAAGAAGCAGGCTCCTCCATCGAGCGGCCATGGTGTACCTTGTCAGCCTGTGCTGTAATCTTCCACCACAGTAGTCATCAGGCAGAAGAAGTAGGCTCCTCCATCGACCAGGTAAATGCATTTGGTTGATAGTGGCCCAGGTAACTGCAGCTGGGTTGCTAATGGCCCTGGAAACTGCATTTGGGATGATAATGTCCCAGGTAAATGCTTTTGGATGCTAGACATTTGCAAGGACGCTCTGGATCTTCTGGCCCCTTGCCTCACAAAGATCATCAATTCTTCCTCTAGAGACAGCCATGTGCCCTCATGTCGTAAGGAAGCTTGGATCACTCCTCTTTTAAAGAAAAGTAATTTGGGCCCATCTATTGCAAAAAAAATCATCATCCAATTATGAAAGTCTCGTACCTCCTGAAGATTTTGAACCATGCTGCTTATCTTCAGTTCTCGGAATTCGAGGAGCAAATAACATCCAAGGCACTCACCAATCAGGGTTTAGATCTAAACTCGGTACTGAAACACACTTATTGGACTTAAAGTCCAGTATCTCCGGTATTGTGGAGAGGGGTCACCTGGCACTGTTGATGTTATTAGATCTCTGAGCAGCGTTCAACCTCGTTGATCACACTCTTAGTTAACAGGCTTAAAGGAATCGCCTGATGCTCCGAGATCGCTGCTCAGGGGATTCAATCCTTTTTGGGCCAAGATCTTCCAGAGTAGCTGTCGATGGTGTGCAAGCTTCTCCCATTATCACCATCTGCGGGTTACCTTAGGGCGCCTGTTTGTCGCAAACTCTATTCAATATCTACATCAGGCCCTTACTCGATCTCTTGGACAGTCTGGAGGTTCAATACACAAACTATACTGGAAATAGCAAGATTCTCTTCGAGTTCTTGGGTAATTATAGCCAAGACACTGAATCCGTGAATAGAGTCTTTGCTGCAATCCAATCTTGGACGGCTTCTAACTCCTTGGCCCTTAGTAATGAAAAAGCAGAGTTCCTCATTATTGCAAATCGATCTTTTCTTGCTAATGCACGACTGGATTACTGCAACAGTCTTCTGATAGGAACATCTCGAGCCAACGTACACTCTCTTCAGATTGCTCAAAATGGAGCCATTAGGGTCATCCATGGCTTATCCAAACGTGACCACGTTACATCTCTGAGACGGGCCCTACACGGTCTCCCAGTGGAGCACAGGATTAAGTACAAATATCTCTTGTTGACCTATAAATGTCAGTTAGCCATAGCTCCTCAACATCTTACGAATCGTCTGGTAGCTGCTCAGCCCATGGGAACCCCACATGCCAGCGACCCCCACAAACTGCTGCAATCACGATTCAAGTTGGTGAGATTCGGCGGGGCATGCTTTGCTGTGCAAGCTCCTAAGGGGTGGAATGTCCTTCCCTTGTCCCTGCCGACGCCTCCCTTTTTGTTTGATTTCAAAAAAGCCATCAATGCGCAACTTTGACTGCAGGTTAAGCTGAATTGATGTTGCTGTTACTCTCTTTACTGTTTTCTGTTGTTGTTTTATGTGCGGCCTGAGGCGCCTGGGCATGTGGTGCAGAATAAGAATTAAATAATAATAATAGTGGCCCAGGTAAATGCATTTGGGGTGCTTATGTCCCTGTCCCGGATAGAGGCCTAGGTAAATGAGTTTTGGATGCTAGTGGCTGAGGTAACTGCATTTGGTTGATAGTGGCCCAGGTAACTGCATTTGGTTGATAGTGGCCCAGGTAACTGCATTTGGTTGATAGTGTCCCAGGTAAATACATTTGGTTGATAGTGGCCCAGGTAAATGAGTTTTGGATGCTAGTGGTTGAGATAACGGCATTTGGCTTGATAATGACCCAGGTAACTGTATTTGGGGTGTTAATGCCCCAGGTAAATGCATTTGGTTGATAGCGGCCCACGCAACTGCTAATGGATTGCTATTGGCTCTGGTAACTGCATTGTCCTTGCTAGTGTCCTGAGTAAAGGCATTTTGGTAGTTATTGGCCCATGTATGTGAATTTTGGTCACCTGCACCTGTAAAACCACATTCTGGGCAACAGCAACCTGTGTAACATCATTTTCTTTGCTAGTGGTTAAACCTTCAGAAAACCCCCATTTGTGTTGCTTGACACTACCACCAACATGCTCCTATCAATCCTGCCCATCCTCATCCTTTCCCTACTCACAATATTCCTAGCCTTTACCAATGAAGAGCAGGAGTCCACCAGGACAGAACCTGCAATCCTAGAAACCACCTTAACCGGACACTTCCCCTCTCTCATACACAATCCTCAATTTGCTCTGCTCATACCTACTTTGAGGAGTCAAGAATGAAACTCAGACACAAGTCAGCCAGGATTGTGGTTAAAGACTTTTATTGAAAATAAAATGTGTGGGGAAAATGCCTCTCTGACCCTTGCCTAAGAGGAATTTGGCTTCCTGTACCAAAACCGAAGGCTCCATCTGTGTCAGAATATCCAGACAAAACTGTGACATGTCTAAAGCTCTATTCCGGACGTCACACTAAAAACTAATTCTAACGTGAAAAAGGGAAATGTCTTTAACCTTGCATGGCTTAGAAAAGTGTTCATAAAGGAAGAGTAAATGGCTCCAACACAAAAGTTCTTCAAGGGAAAAGGTCCTTGCCGCAGGGGGTGGTTCCCTTCCCCTGGTTTCTTCTTTACTCCTTGAGATTTTCTACACAACAGTTCTTTTAGGCCTTTCTTGGTCAATTACAGAACTTACACACAAAACTGTCTGGCTTTGCAACCTTGGTTTATTTGAGGACACCTGGTATATGTTTTTGCCAGGTTGTGTTACACCTACTTTGTTGTTTAACACAAATTGTCAGGACATCTGGCATATCTTTCTGCAAGGTTATGTTGATCCTTTTCTTTTTATTGTTTAACACATATTGTCAGGTTACCTGGCATATCTTTCTGCCAGGTTATGCTGTTACTTCTTCCTTATTTAACATAAATTGTCAGGTCATCGGGCATATCTTTTGGCTAGATTATGTTTCTCCTTCTTTCTTGTTTAACACAAATTACCTGGTGTACTCTCGTACCAGGGCTTTTGCTATTCAAACACTTGTGACTGCCTGGTACTCCTCTGCCAGAGCATCTGTTATTCACACATTTGTGACTGCCTGGTATACTATTCTTCCAGGGTTTATGGTTTTCAGACATTTGTGACTGCCTGGTATACTCTTCTGCCAGGGCTTCTGCTATTCCTGCCAGGGCTTCTGCTATTCACACACTTGTGGCTGCCTGGTATACTCTACTGCCAGGGCTTCTGCTATTCACACATGTGTGGCTGCCTGGTATACTCTTCTGCCAGGGCTTCTGCTATTCACACACTTGTGGCTGCCTGGTATATTCTACTGCCAGAGCTTATGGTTTGACACAAGTTTGACTGCCTGGTATACTCTACTGCCAGGGTTCTGCTATTCACACATTTATAACTTCCTGGTATGCTTTTCCTGCCAAGACGTTTGTTCATTCGGGATCTTCGCCCACTCACAAAGTTGCTTATATATCGTGTTGGATAATGTATCCTCTTGATATAATATCATCTCTCTGTTTTCTAGATGCTTGCACTGGTTGCATTCATACTTTAGACAAGGGATTATTTGTATCTTAAATCCCTTTTGTTTAATGTGTAAATTTGTTTGCTTTCTCTCATTTAAGGTTTTCACAATTGTATGCACTCTGCATGCTCGCTGATACACCCCGGTGCCCCGATACACACCAGTGTCCCTGCTGCTTCTGGAAGGACTCACCATCTTTTCTTGCTGTTGCAGGATCCTCTTGCGGACCGCCAATGAAAGATTCCTGTCTGCTTCCTTAAGGTGACCGCCTCTACTTCATTGGCCGGTCTCCCGCGGCTTCCACTTGACAGGTTCACTTTCCTCTTGGCTCAGGTAAGCGAAAGGCTACTTGCTTTGACCTGCAACCGGCCAGGAGTCCCTCAATAGTTACTGGCATGCCCGCAGCTGGGCCGGTACAGCAGGTTCTTTCTTCTCCTTGGGGAGCCGCTTGGCTCCGGTATGCCGGTCCCAGCCTCTACAGTCTCCGTTCTTCACAGAGAGGAGCAACTCTCTTTTGCCAAACGCCACAGTAGCTGTCTCTGATGCTCTGCTCAGGATCCTTACATTTCCCGGGCACAGGTGTGTGCCAGAAAACACTAGAGCACTCAACGAGCAGGTAGTCTCTTTTGCTGTGCATTGCTTGATCCCTCTTCCTCGTCCCAGCGTTTTGAGAATTCTGGAAAAAATAGTCCATTGTTGAAAATGGACCCAAGGAATTTGTATAACCATTTTTAAAGGGTTTACTTCGCAAGTCAGCACTGGATGGCTTACAAATGTAATTGAAAAAGGTGATTTCATCAGATTGGCAAGGCAGACCAAAGTTGGAAGGTTGGTCCATAGGTTTAGTGAAAAGGTTTTCCCTGCTCTTAAGAAGACAGGGAGTGAATGCATGACAATAGCCCATGAGGGTTTACGATATGGGAAGGTTTTATTCAAGGAAAATGGGGGTTGCCATGTCTCAGCTGAAGCAGCCATGACATCTCCGCTGTGGTTGTCTTCCTCCCATGTGATCCTCCCTTACATAGCTGCCTCTAGGGTCAGGATCAGGTAGCGGCTGCCGTGCCCTGGCCACATGGGAGGAGGTCGCCCCCGGGAAATCAGTGATAACTCCACCGGATTCATCACACTACCCTGACCTCATCCATCACTTTTTCACTGGCATCACCCGCCCTAAGCGATGAGCATCTCTGAGCCTTGGATTACCTGCCTAGAGGCGGCCGCACCTGCTGCTCTTCACACCGATGCTGCCAGATTCTCCCACTCCCCTGGAGTATCCAGACAGTTCTACTCTTCTTCCCCACCAACTTCATTCTAACGATCCCCAAACACATCGATGTTCAACTCTTTGCATCAACTCCTCCCGCCGTAATACTAATCTATTGACCGCCTGGTGCCCTTAGCCCCTTTTCCATAGTCTCTGACCTCAAACTGGAATCTCTGCTCTCTGAAGTCCTGGTCATAGTCGAGGGAGACTTCAAGGTCCCTAAAATAGGACTAAGGTCCTGCACCTTCAACTTGATCCCTCCTTTCTGATAAACTCTCTTCATGTCGCCCACAGCCAATCAACCCACATTTGTAGCATCTCAATGGATTTCACCTTGCGCTCATCCTCTCACTTCTCTTCAACCCCTCCTGAAAACTCACTCCTACAGTTATTATAATTATAATAATAGTTCTTTTATAACACACTTAATACCGGAGACCAGTCTCTAAGAGCAATCCTGGGATTTGAACCTGTGTTGATAAACGTTGTCTTGCTTCCAAGACAAACGTGTTGCCCCTGAGCTATCCTCCTGGCCTCACTCTATCAGTCCGTCCTCTATTCTGCTCCAAGCCCCCACAACTCCCTTTATCAACTAGGGCAAATTGCAACCTGATTACATGGTTTGCTATCAGAACCGTGTAGTTAGATTGGACCACCTGGTTCAGATAGTCATGAAATTCCTCCATGGGCTCTCTCTGCCCTTTATGACTTCACTGCCTCAAGGCGTTCAAAGACTTTAGTCTAGCCCTTGCTGACTCCCCTCGCCCGCCCTTATCTTACCAACAGTAGAATTCTCCTGCCCACATTAAACCTATGCCCCATCTTTTCTTGCTTCCCACTTGAAATCACTCTTCATTCTCTCCTCTGCCCAGAGCCTGCCAGCCCTGTTACTACAGCAACTGCATCTCTTCTCTCTTCCACAAGTTATCCAGGACCCTCCCGTCCATGCTTGCCCCAATCAGTCTCCATCCATTCCTCTAACTCTGCTGATGCCTGTGCCACATGCTCACTGCCCTCCTTCCCCTGCTGCCTCTATATTCAGCACCCCAAACTTCCATTCCCTCCAGCCTATCTGCTTTGCCCCCAATCGTGCATTCATGCTGACCCCTTGGCACCCCAGACTGGTAAGCAACTGTGACCCCTTACTGGTATCTACCACACACCTCCCTGAAACCTCTCTGTGCGCCTTCTAAGCTGTTGCAGCGGGAGCACTATCACATCACTCTGACCTTAGCCTACGTAGGAGCCCCAACAACCCTGCTAACCACTCACCTGTTTGCTTTCTGATGTACTATTCTAAGATCATAATGTGTGTGAGGTTCAACCTCGCCACCACCTACCCGGGAATGCATGGACTCAGCGGCTCAGAAACAACTCACCCGTGTGTCCTACTTCCTTCTTACTCCACATCGCTCACTGCTATCCATTCACCTGGCCTTCCTTGATCCTAAACTGTTCACCACTCATATCTCCTCCTGACTGCTCTATCATCTCAGCTTCTAGGACACTGCCTTGACCTATATTGCCTCTTACCCCACTGCTCGCCTATTTTCTATTTCCTTGTATTGTGGGACCTCTTGATCCCCTTAAGTGTCTGTTCTTGGTCCTCTCCCTTCACTCTCTCCGCCTCGGTCCTTGACAAGCTCATCTCCTACTCTGGGTTCTTCTAGCATCTCAGCTTCTATGAAACTGTCTTTGCCTACGGTGCCTCTTACCTCGCTGCTCGCCTCTTTTCTATTTCCTAGTATTGTGGGACCTCCTTGATCCCCTTAAGTGTCTGTTCTTAGTCCTCTCTCCCATTCACTCTCTACACCTTGGTCCTTGACAAACTCATCGCCTCCTGTGGGTTCTCGTGACATTTCTTTTCCCCTCGTCACCCCCAAGCTATCGTCCCACCTCCCAGACTGCCCGGCTGTCATACGCCGCTGGATAGTGCTACGCTGCCGCATGCTTAAGTCCTCCAAAACTGTGGTAATTAACACCCTTGAGTCTAATGTCCCGATCCTCCTCCCTTCCACTCTTTCCTTTCTGCTTGCCCTCCTTAACCGGTGATTCATGGCCTTCAATGTGGGGGTCCTCCTGACACTGATATGAAACTACAGCAGTTTCTTACCTGTGTGGTTTTGGCTGACAGGTTCACACTCCTGAACAGCGTAAACCCCACCCCTAACTCACCTTCCGTGCCTGAAAGACTCATCTACACCTCTACAGGCCGGACTATATCTCCAGCCTACTCATGGAACGTCCTCTTTGCTGCTTTACCCCACTGGACAAGGCACTTCCCATACCGCCATACTGCCCACCTTCAACCGCCTCCCTGCAGGCAAGACGTATCTCGGTGCTGTGGATCTGGACCAGGAATTCCCAATAACTCAACACGCCACTCTGGAACATTATGAAGGGGGAGTGGATCTTCTAGTGCCTGGAATTATCTGGAACCCTCTAAAAGCCAATTCCAGAGTTCCGCGTCGTGGCTCCACTGGCCTCCACAGAGATCAGTCCTTGTGGTAGGATTAACACTCCTCCCTGATCTGTCACATCGCCCCCTACAGCAGCTTATCTGGATGTGTACCAGGGATTGACCGCGCAGTCGCGTCAACATCTAACGGAGTATGACAGAGAGTGGCGGGGAGGCAAGGGGCCAATGGCCTTTTTATTGAGGGATATAATTTGCAGTCCTAATTTCTAATAAAGGATATTTAAATATAATTATAAAAGCACCACTCTCAAGGCCAGCACCAAATAAGCGTGAGTGGAGACCGGGATGGGCGCCGCGAGGTGGAGCGGGTGGGGAGATACTGCCACAGTAACTAATGGCATTAAACAGATTGCCAACACTAATCAACTTTATCTCCTCCCCGAGCCGGGGAGATTATTGGATAGTGCTGAGGAAAGATGAGCAAGCAGGATTCTGCGCCGTCTCGTGCTCGCTGGGTCTTATTAAAGCCTCCGCCCGGTCTCCTAGGCAGTAGTGTTGTAAATTGTTAGCATTTATCATTGTTGGGAGGGGGTGCTATCACACAGCATCTCACCTCCGCCTGACGGTGTACTAGACTCCTACAGTGAGACAAAGCCCAGGGACTCACCGTGTAAAGCGTCTGCCGATGCTATCGCCTCTGCCCCACCTCGCTCGCGTCACAGGGGATGCAGTAGGGGAGGAGGCCATCTTGGGCCTAGCGCCCCTGGTCATGCGCCGGGGTGGGGGTTGCCACTTTTTTTAATGGGCGTTGCAGCACCCTGCTGTCATTAAAGGCACCCCGCTCCCGGAAGCGCGGCACATTTAATTTCAATAGGGCACCTGCCTGCCGCGCCTTCCTCCACCATGACCTTGAAAGACTCCCCTGAGCTGCCGTGGCGGGTGTGGGGGGAGGGGGTAATGGCGCCCTGGGCAATCGCCCCGACAGCCCTGGCGTAGCACCCAAACCATGGAAGGTATTTCTTACAGTCCTCCTGAGCTCTGAAGCTGGGAATCATAGGGTGAGCGAACGTGAGATTGCTTTGTGGGGTAAGGCCTGAGCTACCGGAATTATCCCTGTCAGTGAGAACGCAATGCTCCAGTCCTGGGCTTTCATTAGACAGCCTTATGCATTATGGGAGTGTAGTCTTGTTTACATCATTTTAACCTGTCTGGCTTACGGGTGGGAAGATAATAAAGTTGGGCACTGCCTGAAGTTGAGGTTTGAAGCGTTGTTGACATACTTCTGTGGCGAATTTTGCCATCCCAAAATGGCCGCCCCGTTTAACAAACTTTGTCTAACCTTTTGTTCTGATTGTCGGTAGAAAGGCCTCAGACTTTATTCCTCAGAGGATTGGTCCTGTGAGTACCGTTGACTAGTACTCCAGTCAACGCATGCCCAACGGGCCATGCTAAGCAGAGCGGGGCTTTCCCTTCTCAGCCTTGTCTGCTTTAAGGGGCATGCGGGCGGCAGTACCACAGGCCATTTTACTCTAGGGGAGATATTGGCTGCAAGGTTGTCCAAATCCTGGCCCTCAATGCTGCAAGACTCAGTTCTCAGGAAGAGGTGCGTTGACCAACAACTCCCACTTCTTCTTGCTTTTTGTCAGTGCACTGGGAGAGTCATCACGGAGAGTGGTGTGAGTGCGAAGTCCTGATGCGCCTGTCAGAGCAGCAGTGGTATATGAAAAAACAATGCTGTGTGTGTGCACACACGCACATGTGAATGCGTCCATGCGTGTAATTTGAAAATTATGTGTGTGCGGACTGGTAAGAGGGGAAGTGATCGAGGATGGGAAATCATGGTGGGGTTCAGGGAGGTGTGGGCTGTTACTGTTACAGAGCAAGCCTGGCCTAATGATGGCCTATATTGGCACAGCCAGCATGACAATTTCTTCTTACAGTGGAATTTTGGGCAGAAACAGCAGAAGTTTTCTTTCAATGGCAAATGCTGGCCTTACTCAGCAGAGCCACCAAAATGCGTTCTTACAGTGTGCATGTTGGCATAAGTTGGCAGAGGGCATTAACATGTCTTCCATTTGAGATAAAATGCTGGCATATATTGTGGGCATCATGAAATTTGTTTTACAGTAACAACGCTGGCACATATTCTGGGAAAAGTACATCATGAAAATGTGTTTGAAAATCTACCTGTTGGTGGCATCTATTTGATTTTTTAATGCATTACCCTACAGAAAAGTTTATCAAACACAGCTGGGCGAGTATGTAGAGCTATGCTCTAGGAGCCTGAGGAGGAAGTTTAATTGACTTGTGGGTTAGAAGGTGGCAGATTTGTTGTGATCTTGGGAAGGCTGAGCTTGGCAGCATATGTTATGTTAAAAGATTTTATAAAGCGCTCATTCACCAATGGCATCTTGGCGCTAGGCATAATACCAACAGAGTAGAAAACAGCCAAGCTAAGTTAAAATAAAAGTGTTTTCAAATAGCATCTAAACAAAAGATGATGATTCTCAGTAGCTCTAATAGAAACAGGTAGGGCATTCCGTAACGATGCGGCTGCAACCGAGAAAACTCGGCCACCCATTCTAGACAACCGCACCCAAGGGACCCGAATAAGGCAGCCATCCTGAGAGAAAAGAGGGCGTGCCGGCATGCCGGGATATAAGGACAGAATTTCTCCTGCAGGTACTCTGCACATTTAGCATAGAAGGCCCGATGAACAACAAAACGAGACTTAAATTCAATCCGCTTTCCAACCGGAAGTCAATGCTATGTACGTAAAATAGGCGAGACGCAAGCCCCAGAACGAAATGAATCAATGAAGTGAGAGTCCTCTGGAAATTAGCTCAGCAGAGGGGAGATGAGGGATTCCAGAGGTTTCATAGAGAAAGAAGAGAGATTGGACAAAAGGTTGCCGCGGCACAAGGAGCAAGGGTGGGCTTTTTCAGACGGGGAACAACTAAGGCCAGTTTAAGCTCTGACGGAATCTGGCCGATGTTACATGAGAAATGAATGGCTTGGGTGACCCAAGGAGCAATAATGGAACGTTACCCTTTCTCTGTCCAACTGGCAGCGATTGCCAGGTTAGGGCTGTGAGGCTGAAGGCAGAAGGAGCACTGCCGGCAGCAGGCAGTGGCAACAAGGGCAACATGCTGGCAATGGCTCAGGACATGAAGAAGCACAGCCAACTCCTCCCTACGCCGGACTCAAGGGCTCACAGGCTGGCAATGGCTTAGGACATGAAGAAGCACAACCAACTCCTCCCAACGCCGGACTCAAGGGCTCACAGGCTGGCAATGGCTTAGGACATGAAGAAGCACAACCAACTCCTCCCAACGCCGGACTCAAGGGCTCACAGGCTGGCAATGGCTCAGGACATGAAGAAGCACAGCCAACTCCTCCCAACGCCGGACTCAAGGGCCACATGCTGGCAATGGCTCAGGACATGAAGAAGCACAGCCAACTCCTCCCAACGCCGGACTCAAGGACTCACATGCTGGCAATGGCTCAGGACATGAAGAAGCACAGCCAACCCCTCCCAACGCCGGACTCAAGGGCCACATGCTGGCAATGGCTTAGGACATGAAGAAGCACAGCCAACTCCCCCAACGCCGGACCAAGGGCCACATGCTGGCAATGGCTCAGGACATGAAGAAGCACAGCCAAATCCTCCCAACGCCGGACTCAAGGGCACACAGGCTGGAAATAGGTTTTCCAAAAAGCCGGTTCAGAGCCTTGCAAATGTAAACAATGTCCAGCTTTTAAGATAGTGCTTAACATAAGATCCGTTTATAATTCAAATATTTGTACCACACTATGTTTCAGGTCAAAGCTCTCTACATGAAACATCTCCAGTAAAATAAATAAATAAATAAAATGTGACATATATATATATATATATATATATATATATATATATATTTGACAGAAAGGGGTGTGAGGGGCGCACTCTGGGTCCCAACTAGGTGCACCTTTCCACAGTCCAGTTGATGTTCTCCTCCTAGCGCGCTTTCTTGCCTCGTGTAATCATCAGGGAGGCAGTCTGTTCAGGTGTTTGTTCAGGTGTTGATGGTTACTACCAGTGATGGCCTCAGGGAATTCTGGTTGCTGTAGTCATTCAAGTAGCCAGGAAACAACTCACGCTCCAATTACAAAGTGTAAAACCCCAGTTAGGGGGAGGGGGGAAAACCAACAGTGTGGCTCTCCAGAGGCGGCGGCACTGGGGTGACACATGCCCCTACTCAGGAGAGCCACACTGTTGGTTTTCCCCCCTCCCCCCAACTGGGGTTTTACACTTTGTAATTGGAGGGTGAGTTGTTTCCTGGCTACTTGAATGACTACAGCAACCAGAATTCCCTGAGGCCATCACTGGTAGGAACCATCAACACCTGAACAAACACCTGAACAGACTGCCTCCCTGATGATTGCAAGAGGCAAGAAAGCGCGCTAGGAGGAGAAGATCAACTGGACTGTGGAAAGGTACACCTAGCTGGGACCCAGAGTGCGCCCCTCACACCCGTTTCTGTCAAAAAAAAAAAAATATATATATATATATATATATATATATATATATATTCGTCCATTATGAGGAAAGAATGCATTGAGCCAGGTAAAGCCTAAGCATGACTATATGGACTGCCCCTACTTGGGGTCCACTCAGAATACAAAAGACATTGGACGTGGCAGCGAGAGGTGGCACCGAAACACTGAGCATGGCACAGAGGGAGCCCCGGACTGAATGCTCACAAGGCCTAGTAGGTCCGCCTCTATCTTTCATTGTCATATTTGTTTTTCTCTCCCATGTTCCCTCCCTGTTGCCCTGTGGGCGCTTTGATACACAATGTACTTGAAGCATAAGCCCCTTACAAATGCACACTTAATAAATAAATAAATAAATGCATTCCCTTATACAACTGGAATCACCTTAGTCACGGCCCCCAATGTTTAGGAGCAGATTTTCAACCTACGCAGAGCAGCTTGAAGATGTCTCAGGGCTTGTTGAGGCCAATATTGAAATGAGGTTTGGGGTTCCCCTTTCCTACAGCAGGGAAGAGCAGTCTGGGGCCCCTGTCAGGTGCATAGATAATAATGGTGAGATCTAAGAATATAGCAAGGGGGTTAATAGCTGCGTATATTTTCATAGGGCAGGGGAGCTGAAACACTAAATGTCAACTGACTTTTAGGGCCCTATTCATGGAACGTTTAGTGTGGTAGAAAGTGACTTAGCACTGGTAACAAACACGCTGATTCACAAAGTGGTGCACCGCTCTGTGAATCCGTGTATTTGTTGGCAGTGCAAAATCACTTTGCACCGTGCTAAAAGTTCCATGAGCCGGGGCCTTAGTCAGTTGACATTTAGTGATACTCCTGGATACGGCAAGGCCCAGAGGGAGGTGATAGCCTGAGGGCACCAGCGCAGGCAGCCGTAATGCACACGCTGCAAAGCACACCTTCAATGTACAAATTAAAGAAGTATTTTGGTTTGTGATAAGACTGCCATCATGAGGGCTGCTGCTCAGGGGATCCCGATGCTCAAGGCCCATTTCAACTGAAAATGTTGAAAGGCCCAGGTGACATCCTTTATTCTACAGGTCTACATCTAGCCGCTGTCCACATTCGATAAGGGGTTGTGAAGAAGAATGGGGCGAAGAGATGGAAGGACCAATCAACGGAAAGAGGGCCACTATAAATGAATCCACACCACAAGCGACGCTAAGGGGAGACCCAGTCTTAAAGGACGAGCCCCTGCATCTGAGCTGGCCTGCATAGGGCCTAGGCCAGTGGACCTCACCTCTTCCTCATATTGGGAGTTAAAGAGAACAGTAGATCAGAGGCCAAAGTTTTTATCTGCCATCGATGTAGGCAGTGGGTCAATAGATCACAAAGATCACTCTTCTTGAGCAGAAGCAATGGGATCTTCCTAGTAGATCTTGGCCACCTGGTGATCTCCCTCTGTGGATCCAAGCTTAAGGCAAGTTTCTTTGATGGGCAGTGCCACAATGAGACACATGGATGGGCCAGACAGGTCTATTTGCTCGCCTGGAGGGATAATACAATGGGCAGAGGACCTGCGGGAGAAATTGGTGGTACATCTGGAGGGATAATTCAATGGGCAGTAGTCCTGCGGGAGATATTGGTGGCACATCTGGAGGGATAATTGAAAGGGCAGAAGCTCTGTGGGAGATATTGGTGGTACATCTGGTGGGATAATTCAATGGGCAGTAGTCCTGCGGGAGATATTGCTGGCACATCTGGAGGGATAATTCAAAGGGCAGAAGCTCTGTGGGAGATATTGGTAGTACATCTGGTGGGGTAATTCAATGGGCAGTAGTCCTGCGGGAGATATTTGTGGCACATCTGGAGGGATAATTCAAAGGGCAGAAGCTCTGTGGGAGATATTGGTGGCACATCTGGAGGGATATTTCAAAGGGCAGAAGCTCTGTGGGAGATATTGGTGGCACATCTGGAGGGATAATTCAAAGGGCAGAAGCTCTGTGGGAGATATTGGTAGTACATCTGGTGGGGTAATTCAATGGGCAGTAGTCCTGCGGGAGATATTTGTGGCACATCTGGAGGGATAATTCAAAGCGCAGTAGCTCTGTGGGCGATATTGGTGGTACATCTGGTGGGATAATTCAATGGGCAGTAGTCCTGCGGGAGATATTGGTGGCACATCTGGAGGGATATTTCAAAGGGCAGAAGCTCTGTGGGAGATATTGGTGGTACATCTGGAGGCATAACCCAATGAGCAGAAGTCCCAGTGGAGGTATTGGTGGCACTGCTGGAGGGACAATTCAATGGGCAGTAGTCCCGCAGGAGATATTGATGCCAGAGGAAAAATTCAATGGGCAGAAGTCCCACTGAAGATATTGTTGGTACATCTGGAGGGATAATTCAATGGGTAGAAGTACAGCGGGAGATATTGTTGGCACATCTGGAGGGATAATTGAATGGCCAGAAGTCCAGCAGGTGATATTGGTGGCACATCTGGAGGGATAATGCAATTGGCAGAAGTCCCGCGGGAGATGTTGTTGGCACATCTAAAGGGTTAATTCAATGGGCAGAAGTCCAACTGGAGATATTGGTGGCACATCTAGTGGGATAATTAATAGGGCAGAGGTCCAGCGGGAGATATTGGTGGCACATTTTAGGGATAATTCAATGGGCAGAAATCCCACATGAGATATTGGTGGCACATGTGGAGGGATAATTCATTGGGCAAAAGTCCAGGGGGAGATATTGGTAGCACATCTGGAGGGATAATGCAATGGGCAGAAGTCCAGCTGGAGATATTGGTGGTGAATCTGGAGGGATAATCCAATGGGCAGAAGTCCCACTGGAGATATTGGTGGTGCATCTGGAGGGATACTTCAATGGGCAGAAGTCCCACAGGAGATATTTGTGGCACATCTGGAGGAATAATTCAATGGGCAGAGGACCCGCGAGAGATATTGTTGGCGCATCTGGAGGGATAACTGAATGGGCAGAAGTCCAGCGGGAGATATATTGGTGGCACATCTGGAGGGATAATTGAATGGGCAGAAGTTCAGCGGGAGATATATTGGTGGCTATCTGGAGGGATAATTGAATGGGAAGAAGTCCAGCGGAAGATATTGGTGGCACATCTGGAGGGATAATTGAATGGGCAGAAGTCCTGCAGGAGATATTGGTGGCACATCTGGAGGGATAATTGAATGGGAAGAAGTTCAGCAGGAGATATTTGTGGCACATCTGGAGGGATAATTCAATGGGCAGAGGACCCGCGAGAGATATTGTTGGCGCATCTGGAGGGATAACTGAATGGGCAGAAGTCCAGCGGGAGATATATTGGTGGCACATCTGGAGGGATAATTGAATGGGCAGAAGTCCTGCGGGAGATATATTGGTGGCTATCTGGAGGGATAATTGAATGGGAAGAAGTCCAGCGGGAGATATTGGTGGCACATCTGGAGGGATAATTGAATGGGCAGAAGTCCTGCAGGAGATATTGATGGGCAAGAACAGGGAGGCAGGATTGGAAATTGGCTGGACAACCCCAGTCTCCCATGCATCCTTAATGGGTGAATTGAAAACCATTGACTTGCGAGTAATACTAAGTTCAGTCATTTAAGCACTAAGAGGATATTCTGTGTTTGGTTGGCACTAGATGGACCGTGTATGTTATTGGAACATAGCCTCGGTGAACCCGCCGTAGCCTGCCTCCCTTACCCCATTCAATAATGCCTGAATACTTGCTTTCTGGAACTAGTCTTGAATGAGGATTTTCGTTGGAAAGGCGACTCATTCTATAAACCTTTACCTGAAATACACGGGTGGGAAGAGCTGGAGAAACAAGCAAAAGCTTTTCATTTTGGTATCTATAAACGCCTGCTACTCAGCCCTTACACAACACCTCTCCTCCCCTGCCTCCCCCGTGTTTCCTAGTCCTAGTTGCTTTTGGATGATCGCATCACGCTTTACTGATCTTTCCTCGTTTCTTCTATTACTATTGCATTGACATTTCCAGAATGAGACTGTACACTCCATCGAAATGTCACTGTTTGCAGACACAGGCCTCCAGTGCTCTGGGTTTTCAATGGATTTAAGGACTGTCCGAAAACCTAAGAGGGTGGTTGTTTTGGCGGCCATCTAAACCCACCTGAGCTGCTTCCCCCACCCCCCTTCCCCACCTGCCACTCATTGAGCAATCAATATGCCCCCCGTCCGCCTGGGTGGCGCTTGTCTGTTTGTGTTGCTTCGTTTTGATCAGCGATGCTATTACGGAATTCATTATTCCACTGCATATGTATGAGGTCTTGATGAATATGCATGAGGTAAGTGTCTGCAGAAGCGCGGCTTCATTGATTACTTCTGCGCCCCCGAGAAAGGCGAAACATGGCACTGTAATCTTGTTTATGTCTCCTTGCTACTTCTAAATCCTTTGACCCTCAGGTCTGGTCCCAAACCTTTGCATTGAATGAAGATCTGTCTTTGAATGAAGAATGCGTGGGATGTAGAGCGGTGGGGGAGCTCTGCTGCTGAAGGACCTTTCTATACCTTTATCTTACACCTGATTATCTTAAAATATCAACATATGTGAGGGAGCACAAAGGGAGCCATTGCACCCCATGTGTCCCTTTGAGGAGGTGTAGCTGGTGGTGGTACTTCTTGGTCACCTCCAAGATGTGAGGAGAGAAAGAGAGAGTGAAGCTGAGATGACACCAAGGATCTTTGACTTGCAGGAAGGCGAAGGAAGAGGGCCCAAGGCTGGTGACCAGCGTGAGAGAGGGAAAGCAGTGACAGGAGTCCCAATGAGAAGGATCTCCATCTTGCTGGCATTAAGGTAGAGATCGTTGGAGGTGCACCAATCCTGAATCGCGGATAGAAAGTCAGGAATGAGCGAGAGAGAAGAGGAGGCTGAGGGGAGCCTGAAGGAACGCTCAGTGTCATCTGCATAACACTGAAAGTTAGAGTAGAAGGTGGAGATCAGGTGGGCCAAAGGGGTTAAGTAGAGGTTGAAAAACCACGGTGAGAGGATAGAGCCCTGGGGAACGCCACAGGTAGAGAGAGAGGTGGTGGAGAGAAAGGAACCAAGTTGGACCGGGGAAGGGCAGTCCAAGAGGAAGGAGATCAGCCATTGCAGGGCCTGATCTGTGATGCCCATGTTCTCAGGGAGTCCATTGATCAGGATGGCTTTCTCTCTCCCTCCCCTACTGACCTACCTGACATACCTGTATGCTGTATCGATTGGTTGCTTGGCTAACCTCAGAGTCTCACTGGGTACAAGGCTCTTTCTTGATCAGCCCCCCTGCACTGCCTCCGGGCATACTACGCCCTTAGGTGCTGTAACTATTACCCTGCAGTCCCTTGTTCTCCTTGCACTGCCCAGAGCCGTGCTGCCCTGGCTGCACTTACTCATAGCAATGCTGCCCTGATTGCACTTCCCCCTCCCCTCTCCCTTGCACTTCCCCCCTCCCTTTCCCTTGCACGTCTCGTTCTTGCACTTGCATGATCTGAATGACACAAGGCCTAGTAAGATCATTTTTCTTGTCCTCACTCTGTCTTCCGTCCCCTGTCTTGTCACGCATAGAAACACTTGTGTACAGGTGCGTTATAAATGACATCATATCATAACATATCTTTTAAATTTGCATATTGTGTATGAGTCTTTCCACTTAGTTCCACAATTTTTTATTCTCCTTATGTACACATTCTATGCATGCACATACTCCACCCACTGAGCTACCCTTCAGACTGAACAATGTATGCATGCCCTGAACTGAAACATGTCTGTAGGCCATGTAAAGCAGAGATAGCCTCGGGGAGTAAACACTGATTGCAGACAAGAGAGAGCAGAGCCACCTCTCTTAGTAAACTTTGATCATGGATGGCAGTGCACACATGAACAGGTTCATATGCAGGCAGCAGCATTACATGTATAAACCTCAAGCACATTTCCTGTATACATCACAGACTGGCATACAGGATATCACTGCCAACACCACCCTTGCCTGGGTGATCAAAGCGACGCAGTCATGTGCTGCAGACATTCCTCAGGGTGGTCCCTGGGGTAGGGGGAGCACTGCTCTCCAGAGGGCCATGCAAATACTCCCAGAAATGCATACAACCAAAAGGGCTGCCGTATCTAAAGGTGGCAAGGAGAAACCAGCAAGACCAAGTCTCACGTTACACCTGAGGGGCGTGGTCACCCATCCTATCCTTCGGTGAAGACCATAGAGATTTCCTGGGCACCTGGGCCTAGAGGCCCAAGCTACATCTCGCTCATGATTCCCAAAAAGTTTGAAAACATATCTGGGGTTCCTTGTGGGCTCGTGCAGAAGGAATGTGACTTAGAAGTTTAAATTTGCATGTAGTCTTTCCCCCATCTTAAATGGCTTGGCAGGCTGAAACAGAATGGTTTGCAGGGTTGCCCAGAGCATTGCCAGTAGTTATGATTAATTCAAGGTCTTCCAGACATCACTCTTCAGTTTTATAAATGCCACTCCAAGTGGGACGGGTATGCCCAGACGTGTGTCTAGAGCCTGATGCGCCTGGAGATCCACGCTACACCTCACTGATGATTCCCACTGAGCATGAAACATGTCTGGGGTTGCCTTTGATCTTGTGCAGAAGGGATGTGACCGAGGAGTTTTAATTAGCATAAGGTCTTTCCCCATTGGTGATGGTGCTGAAGGCTGAAAAACAATTCTCTGAAGGTTTGCCTCGGGAACTGCCAGTAGCTATGATTTATTCTAAGCCTTCCTTTCTTCACTCTTCAGTTTTGTAAATGTCACCCCGGGTAGCCCAGCGGGGGGCATTGTCCCACAGAAAGGTCCATGTTCTGCCCCTTGCTGAACCCCATGGAAAGGGCCTGTCCCCCAGTGTAAACCACAAAAGCGCCATTGCCACAGCGGGGTTCACTAAGTGGGCCCTGTGATGCTAGAAATGCATCGGAGGGACAGGGCCTCCGTATCCTTGTCCTTTTTCTGTTCTTATCGTGTGTGCTGTCGTGTTTTCCGCGCAGAAGTCCATGCGGGACTCCTGGCGGTGCAGCTCTCTTTTTGGTTTGGTGAACTGACCCATGGGATACCCTTATGGCACCCGTGGGTGGGGGTACAACCCTGTGCCCCTAGTGTATGTTTTTGGGCACCCGTGGGTGGCCCACAGATCAGGGCATGGGCTGGTGGCAGCTACATGCTGAATTCGACAGGTGCGCTGGGTATCCGCCATTTTGGGGTACCCCGGCCCTGCCATTGGAATCAGTTGATTCCTGATAGGAAACAAGATGGCCCCGGTGGCCTCTTGCTTTCTATCGCCTGATACCTTGTTTTCCCAAAGTCCTGGGAAGCCCTGACTCTGTCCCTTCCCCCTGACTGGCTGTTGGGTGGAAGTTCTGTATATGGTGTTGTTGTGAAGGCCCAGCTAGACTTGCTGGAGCCTTCTCGCTGACTGTATGTTGTGGGTACCTCCTGTGGGTGGGACCTGGGTGAATGGGGAGTATGACCAATATACACTCCGTGTTGTGGCTGTCTGGTTTCTGCCATGAGAGACAAAGACTGAGACAGCCCTGCCCGAAACCGGACTGAATGCAGTGTGTAGAGCTGAATGGCTGAGTACTTGTCTCAATCCACATTCCGTGTTGTGAGTGTCTGAGCGGGAGAAGGGTGGCCTGAATGCCCTGCGTGCCTGATTGGCTGACCGACTGCATGAATGGCCTGCTGTACGATTGGCTGCTGAGTGTGTGCCAGCAGTGTGGATGAGAGACCGAATAGTATATCTGGGGACCTCTCACCACTGGAAATTGTTCAGAAGCTGAAGTCCACTACGACGAGTAACTGGAGTAACTGACGCTTGACCTTGAGGCCCTGCTGGAAGAGAAGGTTTGCCGTGGCTCTCCTTCACGATCTAAAGGCTGCCGTGTCTCCAAGGACTGACCCAGAGAGGACCTGGTAAGGCGCCCTCTTCCCGAGCTACGAGGGACCATCGTGCACAGCTGACCTTTGCCAAACGCTCCCTGGTAGACAGACCTACGAAAGGCTGCCGACCCGATACGGGGATTGCTGAGGAATCCCAAAGTGAAGCGCCCGGACTGTTGTCCGCCACTGTCGACGACTGCTGTCGCCGACCGGAGCCGCCGTGCTCCCGTTGCCTAAGAACTTTCAATTGATCATCGGACGCTCTCGTCTGCATCGCCGTGTCATCTCCTGTGGGAGAAGGCCTGACCGTCGCCGCGCCGAGGAGTATCCACCGGTGGGTTTCCCGCCACCCAAAGACCACAGAGACGCCGACGACTCGACGCCCTTGCTGGGCCACAGTTCTTCTTCATCTCTTTGCGGTCCAGAACTATCGTCACCGAGGTGCCCCGCACGCCTCATCCTTGCAGGACGCCAACGCTCTGTCGTCGACGAGCACCGCTCGGATCACAGCCTGCTGCCTCATCGACGTCGTTCTACCCGGTTCACGGTCGGACGTTCGGCGCCCCGTGTCTCCCGCCTGAAAGGGGCGACATTCAAGAAGGGCCGCCGATTCCCCGACACCGAACCACGAGTCCGCGACGCCTCTCGACGATCCGTGGCTCCTGCCTTAAAGGGAGTCACTCCAGAAGGATCGGTCGACGCCTCGCCGACGAACTCTACTCCACCAGGTACATTGGGGGGGTAAAACATTGTGGGAGAGAACGAGACTCTGGAACAATATATGGACTGGGCTTGTTTTATATATCGTTATTTTACAGGTTGCCCAGGTGGGGGGATCTCCACTCAGAACCGTGTCCGGTGGTAGGGACCGGTATTCTGCCTATTGTTTCATCTGTCTGCTTTCTCTCTCTTCTCTATTGCTGGTCTCATTTCAATCGAATATTAGTGGTACCACTCTAGAACTGTAAATATTTATCATTGTTGATTCTCCGGAGCACAAAGTGCGTTATTGTGATAAGTGTACATAACCTTGAATATTAATTATATAAAGACTGTGTTTTCGTTAATACAGTGTGTGGACATTCCTTTGTGGGGGCTTGGGGATACACTGTACTTAAGAACCAGCCTGCATCACCTCCTGAGAAGCTAGGCCTTGATTGCTCGTCCAACGTTACCAATTTGAGAATCTTGGCAGGGGTCTTCTGTGCCTTTCCTCTACCATATAGAGAGCGAAAGTACAGACCCCCCCACCTCGTCTTGACAGGCCCTACTCCCCCCTGAAGCCCAACGAAAAGGTCCATCTATGCAAGAAAGGATCTGTCATTGCATTTCTGGCTCAGAGGATCTTATGACGTCATCTCAATCATGGGCTATTGCGGTCAATGTTTGATCCATTATTTGTTGCCAGTCTGGGTTCACTCGTTTAACCCCAACTAACTCCTTGCTCACCCTTTTCACTCCACTTTCCACTCTGCAGACAGCAGTGCAGGTATGCGGCTTCTACGACTCTATGTGAACCTCTCGCACATTTAGAAAGACCCTTCCGCAACATATGGGATACTATGTTCCACTTTGAGTCTTTGGCATACAGTCCACCTGGCATTTATTGGGGCTGGAGCCTACACCTCTCTGTGGCCTGCTCCACAGCTCTTTAATTTAGCTCCCCCGAGCAATTATTTTGGAAGCAAGACAACACATAGCAACACAGGTTCGAATCCCACTCTCGCACTTAGAAAACGGTCCCCGGTAATAAGAGCGTTATTAAAGAACAATTATAATTATAATCTGGCAAAACAGAAAGCACTTACTAGCATGAGACCGCAGTCATCCTGTCCTTGCAGTGGTGGTCGAGGCGATGCTGGTGCCAACAAGCCCGTGCAGATGCTGAATGCATGGAGTGTGGAGGTTTGCGGTCAGGCTGAGAAGGTGGGGAAACTCAGGGCTCTTTGTGCCAGCATGATCAGGTAAGTCCTCCTGCGAGGGCACTCGCACACGGGGTCAGTGAAAGCTGGCATGCACTCATCGGGACTAGTCAGGCTAGGATTCCATTGCTTGCTCATTGCCTCGGTCCACAAGGAGCAACACTTCTATGGTAGACCTCACTTCATTGGCTCCCTGCACATGTTGCACATAAATGAGCCTTCCTCCTGCTTCACAGTCTTTCCCGTCAGCAAGCTAAAGTGGCGCTAGGCTCATGATGAGCCGGGCCCTCTAGAGGCCTGGGGGTCAGATGATCCCTCTCGCACATGAAGTGGTAGAATCTCCTGACCTATCTGCTGGGGGGCATGTCCGTCTCCTCCACTACTTGCTGTCCCATCTCCTGTGATGCCACCACCTTTATCCTTTCCTAACCCATCTGCAATCACCCCCAGAACTCTGCTGCACCCTCTATTCATCTATCTCCAATCATCCCCATAACTCTGCTGCACACTCTATTCATCTATCTCCAATCATCCCCATAACTCTGCTGTACCCTCTATTCATCCATGTCCAATCATCCCCATGACTCTGCTGTACCCTCTACTCATCCATCTCCAATCATCCCCATAACTCTGCTGTACCTTCTACTTATCCATCTCCAATAATCCCCATAACTCTGCTGCACCTTCTACGCATCCATCTCCAATCATCCCCATAACTCTGCTGCATCTTCTACTCATCCATCTCCAATCATCCCCATAACTCTGACGCACCCTCTACTCATCCATCTCCAGTCACCCCACAACTCTGCTGAACCCTCTACTCATCCATCTCCAATCATCCCCATAACTCTGCTGTACCCTCTACTTATCCATCTCCAATCATCCACATAACTCTGCTGTACCCTCTACTTATCCATCTCCAATCATCCCCATAACTCTGCTGTACCCTCTACTTATCCATCTCCAATCATCCCCATAACTCTGCTCTACCCTCTACTTAGCCATCTCCAATCATCCCCATAACTCTGCTGTACCCTCTACTCATCCATCTCCAATCATCCCCATGATTCTGCTGTACCCTCTACTCATCCATCTCCAATAATCCTCATAACTCTGCTGCACCCTCTACTCATCCATATCCAATCATCCCCGTAACTCTGCTGCACCCTCTTCTCATCAAACTCCAATCACCTCCATAACTCTGCTGCACCCTCTATTCATCCATCTCCAATCATCCCCATAACTCTGCTGTACCCTCTACTTATCCATCTCCAATCACCCCATAACTCTGCTGCACCCTCCTGTCATCGTCCAGCTCCAATCCTCCCCATAACTCTCCTGCACCCTCTACTCATCAAACTCCAATCACCCCATAATTCCGCTGCACCATCTACTCATGCCTCACCAATCATCCCCGTAACTCTGCTGCACCATCTACTCATGCCTCACCAATCATCCCCGTAACTCTGCCGCACCCTCTACTTATCCATCTCCAATCATCCCCATAACTCTGCTGCACCCTATAATCATCCATCTCAAATCATCCCCATAACTCTGTTGCACCCTCTACTCATCCATCTCTAATCACCAGATAACTCTGCTGCACCCTCTACTCATCCATCTCCAATCACCTCATAACTCTACTGTACCCTCTACTCATCCATCTCCAATCATCCCCATAATTATGCCGCAACCTATATCTCTTCCATCTCCAGTCACCCCATAACTCTGCTGAACCCTCTACTCATCCATCTCCAATCACCGCATAACTCTTGCTGTACCCTCTACTCCTCCATCTCCAATCATCCCCATAACTCTGCTCTACCCTCTGTTCATCCATCTTCAATCATTTCCATAACTCTGCTCCACCCTCTACTCATCCATCTCCAATAATCCCCATAACTCTGCTGCACCCTCTACTCATCCATCTCTAATCACCCCATAACTCTACTGCACCCTCTATTTATCCATCTTCAATCACCCCATAACTCTTCTGCACCCTCTACTCATCCATCTCCAATCATCCCCATAACTCTGCTGCACCATCTACTCATCCCTCTCCAATCATCCCAGTAACTCTGCTGCACCCTCTACTTATCCATCTCCGATCATCCCCATAACTCTGCTGCACCCTCTACTCATCCATCTCCAATCATCCCCATAACTCTGCTGCATCCTCTACTCATCCATCTCTAATCATCCCCATAACTCTGCTGCACCCTCTACTCATCCATCTCCAATCATCCCCATAACTCTGCTGCATCCTCTACTCATCCATCTCTAATCATCCCCATAACTCTGCTGCACCCTCTACTCATCCATCTCTAATCATCCCCATAACTCTGCTGCACCCTCTACTCATCCATCTCCAATCATCCCCATAACTCTGGTGCATCCTCTACTCATCCATCTCTAATCACCCCCATAACTCTGCTGTACCCTCTACTCATCCATCTCCAATCAACCCCATAACTCTGCTGCACCCTCTACTCATCCATCTCCAGTCACCCCATAACTCTGCTGAACCCTCTACTCATCCATCTCCAATCATCCCCATAACTCTGCTGCACCCTCTACTCATCCATCTCCAATCATCACCATAACTCTGATGAACCCTCTACTCATCCATCTCCTCATCAATCTCAATTCATCCCCATAACTCGGCCAAACCCTCTACTTATCCATCTCCAATCATCCTCATACCTCTGCTGCACCATCTCCTCGTCCATCTCCAATCATCCCCATATCTCTGCTGCACCCTCTACTCATTCATCTCCAGTCATCCCCATAACTCTTCTGCACCTTCTACTCATCCATCTCCAATCATCCCCATAACCCTGCTGCACCCTCTACTCATCCATCTCCGATCATCCCCATAACTCTGCTGCACCCTCTACTTATCCATCTTCAATCTCCCCATAACTCTCCTGAACCCTCTACTTATCCATCTCCAATCACGGCATAACTCTGCTGTACCTTCTACTCATCCATCTCCAATCATTCCCATTACTTTGCTGTACCCTCTACTAATCCATCTCCAATCATCCCCATAACTCTACTGCATCCATCTACTCATCAAACTCCAATCATCCCCATAACTCTGCTCTACCCTATGTTCTTCCATCTCCAGTCCTTTCCATAACTCTGCTCCACCCTCTACTCACCCATCTCCAATAATCCCCATAACTCTACTGCACCCTCCTCTCATCATCCAGCTCCAGTCATCTACATAAATCTGCAGTACCCTCTACTCATCCATCTCCAATCACCCCATAACTCTTCTGCACCCTCCACTCATCCATCTCCAATCATCCCCATAACTCTGCTGCACCCTCTACTCATCCATCTCTAATCATCCCCATAACTCTGCCGCACCCTCTACTCATCCATCTCCAGTCACCCCATAACTCTGCTGCACCCTCTACTCACCCATCTCCAATCATCCCCATAACCCTGCTGCACCCTCTACTCATCCATCTCCGATCATCCCCATAACTCTGCTGCACCCTCTACTTATCCATCTTCAATCTCCCATAACTCTCCTGAACCCTCTACTTATCCATCTCCAATCACGGCATAACTCTGCTGTACCTTCTACTCATCCATCTCCAATCATTCCCATTACTTTGCTGTACCCTCTACTAATCCATCTCCAATCATCCCCATAACTCTACTGCATCCATTTACTCATCAAACTCCAATCATCCCCATAACTCTGCTCTACCCTCTGGTCATCCATCTCCAATCTTTCCATAACTCTGCCCCACCCTCTACTCACCCATCTCCAATAATCCCCATAACTCTACTGCACCCTCCTCTCATCATCCAGCTCCAGTCATCTACATAAATCTGCAGTACCCTCTACTCATCCATCTCCAATCACCCCATAACTCTTCTGCACCCTCCACTCATCCATCTCCAATCATCCCCATAACTCTGCTGCACCCTCTACTCATCCATCTCTAATCATCCCCATAACTCTGCCGCACCCTCTACTCATCCATCTCCAGTCACCCCATAACTCTGCTGCACCCTCTACTCACCCATCTCCAATCATCCCCATAACCCTGCTGCACCCTCTACTCATCCATCTCCGATCATCCCCATAACTCTGCTGCACCCTCTACTTATCCATCTTCAATCTCCCATAACTCTCCTGAACCCTCTACTTATCCATCTCCAATCACGGCATAACTCTGCTGTACCTTCTACTCATCCATCTCCAATCATTCCCATTACTTTGCTGTACCCTCTACTAATCCATCTCCAATCATCCCCATAACTCTACTGCATCCATTTACTCATCAAACTCCAATCATCCCCATAACTCTGCTCTACCCTCTGGTCATCCATCTCCAATCTTTCCATAACTCTGCCCCACCCTCTACTCACCCATCTCCAATAATCCCCATAACTCTACTGCACCCTCCTCTCATCATCCAGCTCCAGTCATCTACATAAATCTGCAGTACCCTCTACTCATCCATCTCCAATCACCCCATAACTCTTCTGCACCCTCCACTCATCCATCTCCAATCATCCCCATAACTCTGCTGCACCCTCTACTCATCCATCTCTAATCATCCCCATAACTCTGCCGCACCCTCTACTCATCCATCTCCAGTCACCCCATAACTCTGCTGCACCCTCTACTCACCCATCTCCAATCATCCCCATAACTCTGCTGCACCCTCTATGCATCGATCTCCAATCATCCCTGTAACTATGTCGCACCCTCAACTCACCCATCTCCAATCACTCCCATAAATCTGCTCCACCCTCTCCTTATAGGGTCCCAACCATCCCCACTCCTCTGGGGCAACCTCTCCTCGTCTATCTGCAATCATCCCAACTTTCCTCTTTTCTTGACTACAACACTTTACTCTCTCATCTCCAATCTGGTTTCCAGCCCTTTCAATCTGCTGAAACCGTTCTGTTAAGCGTTTCCAACTCCCATCTTTCACTCTAAACTTAAACTCCCTTTAATCCTTCTCCTTCTTGACTTGTCTGCCACCTTTAATACTGTCGATCACCCAGCTCTTCTTTCCACCCTTTCCTCACTTGGACCTTCCGGCTCTACATGACTGCTCCTTCTCGGCCTCTTGGTCTGGTAACACTTTTCTCTCTTCTTTCTTCTTCATGGAGTTCCCCAAGTCTCTGTCCTTGATCCCCATCTCTGCTGACTCTATAATACCCCCTTCTTCCCTCATCTCTCCCTTTGGGTTATTCTGAGACTTCTATGCAGCCAATTCCCAAATCTTTGCAACCTTTTCTGCTGTCTCTGACTCCCTTCATTCTATTATCACCACTTGCGTCCTTGTCGTCCAATCCTGGACGAGAACACACTTTCTCTCACTAAACCCTTCAAAAAAATCGAAATTCTTCTGCTGTCCCAACCCCTTTCCCTCCCTCTTCTATTTCCTTTCCTCCTTCCTCTCTACCGTTCCATGCTTCAGCCCGCAATATTGAGGTCACCATTGCCTGTGCTCTTTTCTTTTCCACTGACACTGCTGCTGTTGCCAAATCCTCTCGCTATCAACTCTTCAACACCCGTAAGGCTTGTCCTTTCCTTTCTTTCCACGGCACTAGGCTCCTTATTTCAACTCTGGCGTCCTCTCGCCTTGACGATTGCTTTGCTTTACTCATTGGCCCCAGTTCCTACCGTCTTCTTCCTTTACACTTCATTTTAGTCAAACACTCTGCCTGCTTCCCCCTCAATCTTCTATCACCCCCTGTCTCCTCTCTCTTGGCGTAACTTTGATAATCGACTGCAGTTCACTTCTTAACTGTTGTCTATAAAGCTAGCCATGGTCTTGCCCCTTCTTATATGACTTCCGTACTTTCCTTCTATACTCCCCCCAAACGTCCTCCGTTTTGTGAGTCAGTGTCTCCTCTCTTCTCATAAGCCCCTCAGCCCCTTTCCACAATCTTGCTTTCGCTCCTTTTCTCTGTTGGCCCCTAAACTGTGGGGCCAATATTCAATCCCCCCCTTGTTGCACCTTTTTCAGATTCGTCTGAAACTGTTTCTGCTTGATGCCCCCTCCTAAACTCTACCCCTGCTCTCATTTTTATTTTGCGCTCCATTGTCATTGTTTATTGCATGTAACCTGAGTTTGTTCTGTTTGTTGGCCTCTTGCTTGTTCAGGGCCTTGGCGAAAGCACTCTGTGAATCAATAAAATACATTAGCACCCTCGTCGGGGGAGCCAGCCAATCAGGAGGCACGTAACGCGGCCTGACAATGCTACTGTAAGCCCATATGCCAAGCCGCCTTATGGCCGGTTCCCCTGCCTGCCATCTTCCCCTCACCTGACCCTGCATTTTTTATACACTCCCCCCCCCCTCCAATCCCTACGTACCTGATTGCTGTGGCGGCAGATCCCGCCTGAAGCTCTTGTAGCTTCAGTCTCGCTATGTTTGGCCACCATGGAAATGGAAGAGGGGCTATATATGGAGCCTCAGACCCTTAACTTGGGCGGGGGGGGCATTGCCTAAAGGGTCGGCCCGCCACGAAAGGGGCATATTGCCTGAATACAATACCCATCCATCTGTTGCACTCGTTCCTCGTCCATCAGCAATCATCCCCACCTGTCTGGTGCTCCGTCTTGTTATCCATCTCCAATCCTACACATAACTTTGCTGCACTTTCTCCATGCACATTTCCCTCTACAACTACAAAGCTGATTAAGTCATTGCCCAAAACAATGTCTAGTGTTTTGGGTATCCACGCCTGCAATGTCCTGTTGCATCAAGTCAGTTAGAACCAATCAGTCCTTCAGAAATACTGCTCCAGTTCCTTTCCTCACCTCTGGCAGAAGGGCTCCCTGCACTGCCCCCTCCCATGCACTTTCCCCTAGACCTGCCCGGCCACTGGCATCTTCTTTGGCAGTGGCAGCCCCTCCATTGCCAGGCCTGCTTCCCCAGTGGCAATGGCAAGCCCTTCCTTGTGAGACGTTCTCCATCGCCTCCACAGTCGCCCTCCCCAATGACTGTCCCACCTGAGGGATCACTTGCCATGGCTGCAGGCAACTGGCACCTATAGCGCCACAATAAGGTTGTAGGAAAATCACACCTCCCAATGGGAATAGCAATAAAACATGAAAAATACCTTTTTTGACGCTTTTTAAAATTCTTTGGCATCACACAAAGGGAAGGGGAAGCCAGGAAAAGGACAGGGATTTTTTGTGTGTCTTTTATCAGCTATTGAAGATGTTAAATAAGGGTAAAATACACCGCGGCATTTGCAAACTAACAAAGAGTAATTGATGGACCACGAACCCCTCAGAATACAACGACTCTTGCCGGGCGATTATGCAAATCTGATTGGCCTGCCCGCTCGGATGGTTTTGGATGCTGTTAATTGCAATGGGTGAGACCCGTGGGATACCACGGGCACAGTTAATCTATAGGGATGAAATGTGTGCAAGCCACAGTTTAAGGCTGGGCAGAGGTTCGCGCAGCCTAAGGGCCTAATTCACAGTCTCGGGAGGATAGCTCAGGGGCAACGCGCTCGCTTTGGAAGCAAGACGACACGAAGCAACATAGGTTCGATCCTTGGGTCCGCGCTTAGAAACCTCTGGGTATTAAGAGCGTTATAAATATCATATCATATACAGGTGCGTTTTATAATCGCAAACCCCATTCGAAACGCACTGGCACTTAGACACTCAGTCTTCTTCTCTGTGTGAGGAATTGGATAGTGTCAGCAATACTTTCTCTGCGGCAGCCTCTTGCCATGTGGGCAGGAGACAGCAGCTGCTACCTGATTCTGACCATGGGGGTGGCTATATGAGGGCGGGTCACATGGGATAGGTGACCCTCAGGGGAATAACCCGGCATCGTCAAATGAAAACATATATCCCCCTTTCCCTTTTAGGGATATCCCCTCAATTCCTCCTGCCTTTATGGCATACTGTGGTGGACCCCTTCAATAAACCATAAAATCTGCTAATATCATCTTTCAGTAATCTGCCAATTAAATACCAAAAGCCGCCTATTATGCCCATATGTATGGAAACACTGGGACGTGGAGGCTGAACAGAGTAATAAAGATCAGGGAAGACGAGAAGCCCGGGATGTGCTCTAGTGGTTGCGAGCACATAATAGGTGCTGAACCTTTAAAACTGCAAACCAGCATGAAGCAGAGAGTCGCTGTCAGAAGGGACCACATCCTCCCGGTCCCGACCGATGGACTGCTGAGTCGCAGAGGAGACTGTGGAGCTCGAAACCTCAGAAAGTCAGCAGAGGAAGAAGGACTGAAGAAGCAGAGACTAGACGCCAGAGAGCTGCTTCATGTTTTCCACACGAGGACTGAAGAAAGCCACGAAAAGCCTGTGATGTCTAGGAAGGGAAGCTGGGACACCAGGGCACTTCAGCAACGCTATTGAGGAAAGGAAAGATCTAGCAAAGTGAATGAAAGGGATTTGAGTATACCAGGGAAAGTCAAGTTTGCAAGTGTGTAAAAGTGAATCACATGAGAGAGTCCTGGCAGGAGAGAATACCATGCAAAGTCAAGATTGCAACTATATAAAGTGAACTGTGTGAGAAAGCCCTGGCAGGAGAGTATTCCAGGCAAAGTCAAGTTTGTAAATGTAAAAACGTGAACCACATAGAAAAGGCCTAGCAGGAAAAGTATACCAGGAAAGGTTTGTGAGTCAAATTGCATTAAGTCTGGAAAGACCCTGGCAGGGGAGTGTACCAGGTGTCCTGTGAGGCTGAAGCCCACAACCAAGTAGTTTTGCTTTCAAGTTGTTTTGTTGAATGAAGAATCCCAAGGAAGACTCAAACCCTTAGGATGGTGAATGTTTGAAAAGACTTGGGGAAGGGAGACATTCTTCCTAGAAGTGGATTGCAAAACCAAGAGGAAGGAGATATCCTCTTGGGCTATAGGGAACTTTGATTGTCTTGTTAATCTATCGTATTGGGGAAGAAAAACCTAGAGAATAGAGCCAATTCCAGGAACTGTGAATACTATCTGTTGGGAACTTTTGCGTAGGAGTTACACCTTTCTTTTGAACTTGAACATTTATGCACTCTCGAGGCCAAAGACAGTATCCTTAGCAACTTACAGTTACTTTCAGAATGTGAGGTCTAGAATAGGATTTTGGACACATGACATTTTTGCTTTGGACATCTTGACAAATGCCAGGCCCCTAGTTTTAGTTGAGGTAGAGAAATACCTCCTAGAGTAGGGATACTTTAACTTTTAATAAAGGTTTGTGTCCGCAATCATGACTTCTCTTTGCCCCTCTCTCATTCCTGGCTAATCACTCCTCACATCTGTCAGAGGTTGGGTTTCATTGATAAACACCTTAAACCATCTTCATCATTAGCTAGTGAGCACAAAATTCACAGACTCTTTCAAGTTCCTTCTCACCAGTACCAGCCTAAATGGAGACACCATTTTTTCGTCATTAGTGCTGACTTTGATGTACAAGATCTTTATATTTTCTGAGATGTCATCAGTGATGATGTCATTAATGAGGTCATGCGTGATTTAATAAATGGTAATATGGTATTATGAACAAACCTTTGACAGCCCAGGGCCAAATTCTCTTTCAGATAGAATTTCATACCAGATATATTCGGCTATACAATAGTTGGATGTGTGTGTACATTGTCACACACGTCTGCAGCTGCAAAATAATGTAAAGTACAGATGCGTTTATAAAATGAAAAAAACAAAAAGTGGCAATTTTTGACTATTTTGACCATTTCTCCTAACGTATCACACCACAATGTTAGCCAGTCCAGATTTTCTGTCAGCCTGTCACAGAGTAAGGCCAGCGTCGCCATTGCAAACACAAAACCTGCAGCGTAGCGTCACAAATAAATGTGCACAAGTGTTTCCTACAATGAGCAACATTTTTGGCACGCTCCATTTTTTTAACCAATTTGTGATACCGACTCAATTCAACAACAAAAAAAGATTCCCAGAGAGTTCTGAAATATAATGGACTAATCCATGACAAAATTGGAATCAATTTACTATTTAGAAAAGGCAATCTGGTGACAATCCTACACCGCAAAATCGCGGTGAGGCGACTCCACAGAGGTGATGAGTTTCAGCCCCAGCTTCCACAGCAGTTCTACAAATCACACAAAGGAAATGTAGCCCTCCCCTAATTGAATGCTTTCACAAACATTTGTTACCAATCCCCTGCCCGCCTTCGTTGACCTTGTCAACTGCCTACGCTTCCGGACGGATGATCTGGCGTCTGCCATGCTGTCTTCTGAGACCCGGCTTGAATTGAACTCACATTAGATGCGGGCCATTACTCTCCACTCTGTGGGTCCCACAACAGCATGCTAACTCCTTCTCTTGCGTTCCGGGCAAGAGGAAGGTTTGCCTTGCTGCTAGAGAGTAATGGCTCACGTCGGTCATTCATCAGGGTTTGCCCACTGAGAACTATTGAGCTATACGGAAAGCCGTATTCTCTCTTACTGGGGATCTTATTTTATTCTATACATCTCCGCACCCAGACTTTTTATGCCATTCAAAAGAGAGATTTACTGGAAATCTTAAACAAGAAGTCAAATATTCAATTATTGTTTTTGTGCACGTAGCGGGTAATTGCACTGTACTTCAGAACACACATGTTGACACTACGTAAGTTACTTAAACCTAAACCTGAAGAGCCGTTGGTGGAGTTGACATTACCAAAAGTTGCTGGTCTCTCATTTGATTGGGACATCTTTTATGCACCACAGTACTAACAGAAGAATATTTGTTTAATGTGCAAAATCACATTATCTTCTACTTAACGAATGTATGTATTTATTTATTCATAGCATTTGTGTAACGCTCAAACCCAGAGGTATGACAGTGTGTGTACAGAGGAAACAGTAGAAGACATCAAGAAGCAGTACAGTTCTGAAGGACCTTAGTGATTTTTGTTAAACAACCAGGTTTTCACTAGTCTTTTGAAGGTAGAGTAGGAACACTCATTTCTGATGTCTAGTGGTAAGGAGTTCCAAAATGAAGAGTCTATGCATACATCTTGTACAAACTTGCTAATTTGACCCTACTTTCCACTGTGACCATCTCTTATCATGTATTACAGCAAATGATCTGAGACTGAAGAATGGAGACCCATGTTGGGGTCTTCGTCCTGCAGACACATGTCGGGGTTCATCCGGTGAAGATGGTCGAGAAATTATTGCGCAATAGAAAATATTCGGCAAAAAACTCAGCAAAAAAAAAAAACCCTCGTGCTCTAAGAACATAGAACCTATTTGGTACGATGCAATTACATCAGCAGTTTTTTTGCCATGAGATTTTGCCAAAAATAAAAAAAATATTCTGCCAAAAAAAAAATTGGGGAGGGTGATAAGGGGACATAAGGGGCAGGGGTGTGTGGGGAATACGGAGTAGCTAAAAGGGAAGGGGGAATTTGGGGGGAACACCCCAAATCAAAAATAGTTATTTTCAATTCGTTTTTTCGGATGAAAATATTTGACAAAATACTCAGTGAAACAAAACCTGGCCATCTAAGAGTATAGAACCAAATAATTACAGAATTTTAAATTTCTCCCAAGATTGAGATGCATATGTACACCTTAAGTGCTTGTTTGCATGGTACAGCTGCCCTTTTTTGCTAGATTTGCCAGATATGTATCTATTTCAAGACTGGTATTTAATTTTCAATGCTTTCCAAGTTATCAACCCTTTTTTGACCATTGAATTTTGTGCATTTTATGGTGAGGGTTCATTTAACCGGATGAGCATAATTGTGTGCAGGCTTTTTTCTAAACTGAAATTCTTTAAAATGTAAACATTGGTAAGTTACAGAGTTCTCAAAAGTATTCGTTCTCACTCTGTTAGTGAAAGTGTCCTAGGTTAGTTTCATCGAACACTCTTACAAAAGATGTAATTGATAGAATGTATTCTGCAAAAGGGAAAATATTTTAAACATATTGGAAGAAGTTAGAAAACAATTTCATTTTTTGAAAATGTTTAATTTTACAAAATTGTCAATGAACCATTCAAGCATTTTGTAAAGTTATAACATGTATGTGCGTTTACAGAAACTGGATCTAAGTGTTAATTAAAAATACATTAACGATTTTTAGAAATGTAAAAAGTTTCAATGCCCATTTTTATATCCTAAATTGTATTGATGAGTCAAAACCATCTTCTACTGATAGCAAAACCTCTCCTTTCGCCAGGAACTGTATTTTCTGACTGAAATATTTACTCTTTGCACCCTTTTTTCCTGGGAATTTGCATCCATGAAATATGTGCAACTTTGGAAACTGTTTTGGTGTGTTTTTCTCAACTTACGTGGAATTGAAGGCAGAGAAGTTTGGTAAATTCATTCATTGGTAGTTTAGTCTTAGGTTTCTAAGTGAAGGTAGCGCGGCACGCACTTTAGGCCCTATTGTTTTGCTGCAGTGCATGATCATGGCATGCAATTTTCTTTTTTTGGTCAGTCTCTATAAAGTTTTTCTGGGCCTTCTAATCTTTGTTGGTCATTATACAGCGTGCAGTGCTTTTAAGTGCGTCGTCTATGTGGCAAACGGCACGTTTGAGACTATGCAAAACGTCGGCGAGTCCCCAGCACCAAGGGTTTAAACCCGTGCTCTTAACAGATATCTACACTTTCTGCTAGATGAAGGCAAGCTTTAAATGTCATTGTGTATGGTTGCAGCATAATGGCCTCCAAGAAAGCAAGGGATGAAGGATGAAGTCAGGAGGCTATTGGAGAAGAGGCGTGCTCCTTGCATACTACATAAGGCTTCAATCCATGCGTAACCCTCAGCGGAGACGCTGTCTTCTAAGACTGTGACAATCACAGTTTCTACTCTATGGAGAATAGAGTACCTCAGCATTACGCTTTATGCACATTCTGTGGTCAGAGTATACAGAACCTAGGGGCAGATTCATAGAAATGTGTGCAGAAATCCCGCAAGGGCCGCACACCGAGAAGGAAACTGCGCAAGCCTGCACACAGATAAAAAAATGTGCGCCACGCGTATTCCTGGAATTGTTCGTGCAAAGTACCAATATTTGCAAGTCGATGGCAGAACGCCCCCGACACGCCCACACACAAAGCATGAACACCCAGATGAGCCACCTTTGCGCGCTCCCCCAGGCGTGAAAGCACGCACCCTTAAAACAGTTTGTGGGGTCCTCCGCAAGCAGGCCTGCATCTCGGGAACCCTGTGCAGGGTCCACCGTAACTGCTCCGGGCACCCCACAACCTGCGTATGAAAACTCGTAACTCGGAAGATCTGCGTGCAAACCCCCGTAAACCGTTCTTGCACCCTGCTACACTGCTTATGCAAACCCTAAGTTTGGAACCCTGGTTGCATACACACACCCCAAAAATTCGACATGCAACCCCACCTGCGCGCTACAAATATTATGCAAGTCCAGGAAAAGTACTGGGCATTTGATTCCACGATTCGACCAACGGGGATTGGCACGCAGAATGGTGCCTCCTTCCAACCCCCCCACGCTCCCCACCCACCCTGAGACTGGGTGATCCCCTCCTCTTTAAGCAATGGCTCCTCCATAACACCTAGGCCCCCCCCGCTCTCCACCCACCCTGAGACTGGGTGATCCCCTCCTCTTCAAGCAATGGCTCCTCCATAACACCTAGGCCCCCCCCGCTCTCCACCCACCCTGAGACTGGGTGATCCCCTCCTCTTCAAGCAATGGCTCCTCCATAACACCCAGGCCCCCCCCGCTCTCCGCCCATCCTGAGACTGGGTGATCCCCTCCTCTTTCAGCAATGGCTCCTCCATGACACCTAGCCCCCCAAACCCCCTCCACGCTCTCCACCCACCCTGAGACTGTGTGATCCCCTCTTCTTCAAGCAATGGCTCCTCCATAACACCTAGGGCCCCCTTCCAACCCCCCCACGCTCTCCACCCACCCTGAGACTGGGGGATCCCCTCCTCTTCAAGCAATGGCTCCTCCATAACACCTAGCCCCCCCCCGCTCTCCACCCACCCTGAGACTGGGTGATCCCCTCCTCTTCAAGCAATGGCTCCTCCATAACACGCTTTCCACCCACCCTGAGACTGGGTGATCCCCTCCTCTTCAAACAATGGTGCCTCCATAACACCTAGCCCCCCAACCCCCCTCCACGCTCTCCACCCACCCTGAGACTGGGTGATCCCCTCTTCTTCAAGCAATGGCTCCTCCATAACACCTAGCCCCCCAACCCCTCTCCACGCTGTCCAAACACCATGAGACAGGGTGATCCCCTCCTCTTCAAGCAATGGTTCCTCCATAACACCTAGGTCCTCACACACACCCGCTTTTCACCCACCCTGAGACTGGGTGACCTGCTCGCCACTCTTTCCTTCCCTGGTGGCTTGTAGATCCCTTGCTGGCAGAATGCCCGCCCCCCCCCCCCCATGTTGCTAGCTCCCCGCTCCCTGTTTCTCTGCCTCCCTTGCTGTGTTCTTCCTCCTATGATTGTAAAGTGCTCTGCTGCCCCCGGAAGCCGGGTTCGCACTCAGTAAATAACATAATAATATTAATAATAGTTCTTCATGGAGAGATGCCCCTTCCTGGCACCTGCGGTTATGCCACCAGCGCTTGGTGTGAGTGGGTGAGGAGTTTGCTGTAATCAGACGAGATTTCAGGTAAAGCTTTTAAGTCCGTGGCGTGCACAGCTGTGCGGTCCAGCTGCGGCGGGATGCGCCTCTAGGGCAGATCTCCCAGAGACCTTCAGTGTTCTCACAACAGATGTCACTAGTGCACAGCACAACACAGCACTGCTCCATCACGTGCTTGCGGCAGTAAGACACACTAGGCCTCATTACGAGGCTTGCGCTCCCATAATGAAGGGTGCTGGTACGGGACCGGCACCCTTCATTTAGGGATGCGCAATTACGAGGTTCCCTTGCGGGACTCGGAACAGACGTCTGGTAAAAGCAGATGTCCTTTCCGGGTCCCGCGAGGGGACCAAGGAGCTAATAACGGGCCTGTTAATAACGGGCCCGTTATTAGCTCCTTCCCCATTCCCATTGAGCCCTATAGGGGGCTCAAATGGGAATGAGGATTGGTTCCTTCAAGGAGGAATTACCGGGTCCGCCAGTGTTGGAATGACCCGGTTATTCCTCATTGAAGGAACCCGGTGCTGGAACACAGTATGGAGGCAGCCATTCCCTTATTAAGGGCATGGCTAACACCATACTCGTAATGAGGCCCACTGACTTCTAACGCTGCACTGTAACATCTAAAAACAACTAGGCCTAAATGTACTGCGCACATACAAACTACGTCACATTCACGACTCCTATTAGGACGTCAAAGAGCACAAGACCACACATCGGCAAACAACGTACACACCACAGCCTCTGGCCAATCCATTCTAGCACCAGCAGACCACACGGGTCCCCTCAGTTCCCTGGACAAATAACACTTAGAAACAGACCCACACGCAGGGTCAGGAGGCATCAGGTCTGCACGAATCAACAGAACCGGAAAGCTATCGTCCATGGTCCCCTCCACCCCCTCTAACCGAACCCTCCCCTTTGTTTCAGACCCGCCAGAGCACCTGGAGATCATGCAGATGGCAGAGGTGCACAGTGTTAATCCAAGCAACATAACACCTATGACTGTAAACACGCACACATAAACTGCACTATTTGCAACGTGTGTTTCGGTTACATAGGCAATCCGAATCCCTCGCGCATTACACAGTGCGTATCATGTGTGCAGTGTACGAAGCCATATGTAAAACAGGAAACACTGCACTATTTGCAACGTGTGCTAATGTGCATAGCCCTTTGGAATGACTCTTCACACTGCACTGTTTGTATCAGGTTTGTGTTGTGGCCACAGATGCACAGAAAGCATGCCGGCCTGGCAGCCTGACGCCATCTGTCTCTTGTGTGTGTCTGTGGGTGTCTGTGTGTGTAGTGTGCACAGAACAACAGGACTCCCGACGCTGCGCTATTTCTCGCATGGCTGTGTAGTGTGCATACATACACAGAAACAATCTATGGCAGTCACTATTTGTATCATGACCTTAGTGTTAGCAGACACTGGCGCAAGTTGCACCCTGCATTCAGTAACATCATGTTACGCGGAGAGCCATCTTTCAGGACTTCCTGTCACGTGGCACAGTACACTTCCTGTATGTGCATCTTCATATCCACTTACCAGTATATGATGGGAAGGGGGTTCCAGCTGTCGAATGGGAAAAAGCTCACTCTAGGGTGTTTTATTTATTTACTTTATTTATTTATTACATTTGTTACTCACCCAGACCCTTAGGTATCACAGCGAGGTTACAGACAGCTTAAAAATACACAACATTGGAAAGGCCAATGTGGCACGGATATATTGGAACAACATACATGCTATAATATACATAGGGAACAGAGTAATAACTGAAGAAAATCAACATGGAGGTATATGCAGTGAGGAAAGAAGAGGTTGCGTGACTGTACACATCTGGCCGAGACAGTGCACATGTGGCCCTGGCGAGGGAAAGGGTGTGGGCTCTCTTCCCCACCTGCCAAACTGTGTGGAGCAGAATGCATCTCCTAATCTGTGTGTGTGTGTGTGTGTGTGTGTGAGAGAGAGGTCTCCTCACATGCCAACATGGGCAAGCTTGGGACAGTGTGAGAAAGCCCCTTTCCAGCAGTAGCCGGCCAAATTCTGTCTCTAAACTATGTATTGTTGCCTGTGCCCAAAAGAAAACACTGTGTAGCCTAGAGCAGATGTTCTCATGGGCAGAGTGTGATTCCTTCTGTGCCATGGGGCACCGGCGCATGCATCCCTCTTATGCCAGTCTCTACTATCCCTGAAACGTTGAGTGTGCCCGGGACCAGGCTATCTGCAGACCTGTGTTCACTTCATTAATGACCATGTCCCGGTGCTCGAGAATAAGGCCCTTATCCAGAAAGCCTTTCTCAGTGGGGTTATGCCTTTATAAAACACTTCTGTGAATTAGGCCCCAAGAGTGGTGGAAAGGTGGGGCTGATCTGGGAACTGGTGATGCTCAAGGTGCAGGATCCACTGAGTCCACTAGGAGGCGCTCTTCCCAGGTCCACCACCTGCAGTCTCCGCATTTGTTATCTCTTTAAGGATTAGTATATTCTCCTCCTCGTCGCCCTTGTAGGAGACTCTCTTTGGTAAAGCTTTTGGTCCCCATGCAGATGCTGTGGATGGACTGGTGGAGAAATCGCCCTATAACATGTGTGGACCTAGTGCGGGCCGAGAAGAGGCACGCAGGAAAGCACTGCAGGGTCTAGGTGGTTTCTAAACCAAGACTCCTTAAGTGCTAAGGGTGAGTATGTTCATCCTGAATCGCCGCATGGAATCATTGTAGGCTCCGCCCACTCCTGCAGTTGAGAGGCTAAGGCAGAGTCTGTCTTCTCCATCCTGACTGCACGGGGCAGTTGAGTCAAACAGCAGTGGTGCATTCAATGGACCTCTCCCGGACTCTAGGTCTGAGGTCTGCAGCCGTTGGCTCTCGAGATGTTTGGACTACAGCTCCCATGAGCCCTAGCCAGCAGAGTCGATAGTGGGGGATCATGCGAGTCGTAGCACAAAACATCTGGAGAGCCACAGATTGCGGACCCCTGCTCTAGGGGAAATACACCATTCTATGTGGCGGCAACCAGGAGGAGCTGGTTGGTCAGACATCAGTGGTGGTGGTGGGGGTTAGGTTCTTCCATCCTTCCTTGGGCTCCAGACATTTGGTTAGAATGCTAATGCTGTCGCACGATGTCTGCATGTAGAAGCATGCACTAAGATATGCTATGATAGGTTATTTATAACGCGCTTAATACCCAGAGGTTTCAAAGCACGGACCCAGGGATTGATCCTGTGGTGCTCCGTGACGTCTTGCTTCCAAGACAGACCGGGGCCTTTTGCAGCCCGTGCAACAGCAAATGCGGTACTTCACGAGCACTTTTTTGTCCCATGGCAGAAGAAAACATTGAAGACTTCTGGTATTATGTTTATAATGCTGAATTGAACAAACTGAGAATAGCTATTGTTAACTACCTACTATCACTTAAGTTGCAAGATGAAAACTTTGTAAACCACCAGTGATGTTAACATGCAATTACAATTGTGACAAGAGAAAGCTCTAACTGGTAGAACTTTAGTTATTCTGAGTTATTTTATTTGACAGTTTTAATGGAGGTTTTTTTATTTTTTATTTTCCTTTCCTGTTTTTGCATCATATTTATCGATGAATTATTGGACCAAAATATGTAAAATGTGAAAATTGTAGTGATTTTAATTTACTTTTATTAATTTCTGTATAAATATAAATATATTGAAAAGTTGATTAATCCACTACATCAATAAAACAATCTGAAAAAACATTTTAACATAAGAAAAAGCTGAAAAGAAATATACATTTGTGTGTCAGGGGGGAAATAACCTAGAAATCCCTCCTGTCCAGCTATTGGCAGAGAGAGGACGCGTTTTCTGGAGCTTCAGCCAATCATCATTTGGCCTTCGCCACAGTGAAAGATCTAGAACGCTGAACGTGATTCCCAATTTCAAATCAAGTGACTTATATAAGTACATTGTTCTGCATGTTTTTCCATAGGTTTGGGAACCCCTTGTGAAGATACCCATGTCCTGCACCGCTTCCCACCCCTCCTGCCCTTGGAGAAGACGAGATGCCGAGTTGCATGCCACTCAGGGCAGACCTGTGGCTCTCTTTAACTCAGCCGGGCCACCTGAGCCAGGCCCTGCATCCAGCCTCGCTGGCTGCACTCTATGCCAATCCCACACTAAGGGCCTTGAAGTATGCTGAAAGCCCCACACTCTGCCCCAAGCGCTACATGCAAGGTGGCACCTTCAAGTCTCCTTTAATAACTTGTGCCGCAGATGCCCGGCATCCCTCCGCCGCTGCATAAGCCCCCATTTTGGCACCTCCATCCTGTAAAAGTGCCAACGCTTGGAGAAGAGATGGGCCATGGGTCCGTCGCGCCACTCTGATATAATTAAAAGCTCTGGTGCAGCTGCGCGGCGCTGCCACCATCTGCTACCTCCGTGTATTATTTCTGGGCTAGCTGCACACATTTGCTCAGTGCCCTCTCCTTCGATCACTGACTGCCAGAGTAGAGGCGGGCGCCAGATGTTGCCTGGCAGGCGGGTGCCCCCCGGGCTGCTGCAAAGGCCTCCAAATCCGGGTGCACCTTCCTTAGTGGACAAACCAGTGCTTCATTTGTGGGGGTGTTTGCCAGGGTTCAGCCCTGGTACTTATTTTTGAGCCCCAGCACTCGTTGTCTCAGACTCAGTTTAATTACGAAGTGGCGAAAGTCAGTGCATCCATCATCCACAATGAGCAGGTGCAAGCTGTAGGGTAACCCCAAATATGTCGACACTGTGTGGAGCAGCTATGGTGGTGGCAGCAGTGGTGCCCAGCCGCGGTGTCACAGGTGTGCTAGAATATATTTGGGCCCTGCACTTATTTATTTTTTTACAAATTAAGCACTGGGACAAACCATTGCTGTTCCTCTCTGGGAATGGGTGCACCCACACTTCTAAGCTTCTCTACCCCACCAAACTACCCAATAATCAATAAAAATTGAAGCAGTGGCATTAATAATGTTTGTGTGGACTCACTCCCCACCACCATTTCCAAGACTGCTTCCTTGTTCGGCCTGCAACTTTACGTCTGGCTGAAAAGCTCACCGCCAAACTTTCAGTTCCCCTGTGTTGCTCAGTCGAAATCAGTCAACCGCTTCAAGGTTCTCATTGGCTGTCAGCTCAGCAAATATTGCAATGAATTACTGCGCCTGCACGGAATTAACATTGCACCGGTGGAATGCAAGAGTGCCCGACCATTTGCACCAAGGAAAGACTTTGCTGAGGTGCACATATGTCTTATCGCAATGGATTGTTGCACTGGGGCAATTTCTGGTTTGGTGCAAATTCTGATGAAAAACTGCACTGCGCCAGTGCAAGGTTTGTGCAAGGCGGGCGTGCGGTTCACAGCGTGGGTAATCTCTGTTGCCGCCCCACAGCTGGACGCAGTGGTGAAACTTACAGGCATGTGGCATCAACTGGTGCACAGTTGCTGATCCAGCAAGATGGGGTGCATGTCTCCCTCCCTAATGCACATCCCTCTCTATTTATTTATTTATTTTATTTATTACACTCCCAGACCCTCAGGTAGCACGGCGTGGTTACAAGACAGCTTAGAGATTGGTCATACATTGTTACAGAGCAGGTCCGATTTTTTTATTCCTAGGGCTGCTCTTAGGACTTTATTTTGCAGAAGTTGCATTTTGGATAGATTGGTATTGGGTGTGCCTAGTAGTAATACATTGCAGTAATCCAATTTCGATAGTACTAAGGCCCAGGCCAAGGTAAGGCAATTTGCTGGTGTCAGAAATTGTCGGCAGAGAGCAATACGTTTGGAAGTGTAGGCCGTGGAGGAGGCTAGCACGTTGATATGTTTAGTCATAGTAAGACTGGCGTCGAGGTAGACTCGTAATGTTTTCACTTGCTTCAGCACTGGAATACAGGTGCCATCGATATTAATAGCTCAGTAATCTGGGTGGAGAGCCGCTATTTTAGCTGGGGATCCTACGATGAGGATTTCTGTCTTCTCATCATTGAGACAGAGACTATTTAGTCCCATCCAGTTTTGGATGATGACGTAAATTTTGTTGATGGTTGCGGTGTCCTGGTCATAGTTATCTGTGAGTGGTATGAGGATCTGGGTGTCGTCCACAAAATTGGTGTAGGTGACACCCATGTCGTCTAATGCTGAGAAAAGGAGTTTGGTGTACGCATTGTACAGAGTGGGGGAGAGACATGATCCTTGGGGCACTCCTATGGGGACTGGGATGGGGTTGGCCGCTTCTTTGCCTATGGACACTCTGGATGTGCGATCGGTTAAGAAGGATTTCACCCATGCAGTGGCTTCGCTGGAAAAGTTGAAATCCCGAGCGAGTGAGGTGCATAATTTATCATGGTCCACCAGATCAAATGCTGCAGAGAGGTCCAGCAGCAGGAGTATACAGAGTTTCCCTGTATCTCTAATGGCAGCCATCTGTATTTTAAGGTCCAAAAGTGCTGTTTCTGTATTATGGCTCGCCCTAAAGCTTGATTGTCTAGTGCCGAGGAGCTGATGCGATTCCAGGTGAGTTTAGATTTGATTATAAGCTAATTTGTCAATGATTTTGAGTAGGAAAGGGACCGTGGTTATGGGACGACAATTAGTCGGAATAGTGGGGTCTAGATTTGTTTTTTTTTAGAAGCGGGGTAACCCAGGCTTCTTTAATGCAAGCTGGAACTGTATTGTAATTGAAGGAAGAGTTCACAAATTTGGTAATGGTGGGGGTCAAGGTGGAGGCACATGCTTTGATTAGTTTGGCAGGAACAGTGTCTCCTTTGCAATTAGAGGCTTTTAGTTTGGAGATAGTGTTGAGTACAAGTTCTTGGGTGACAGGTGTGAAATGGAATAAGGGATTGGGGTTATCGCTGGTGGCAGGGAGGGGGTTAGAGGTGGTGGAGTTTTTATCTGCTAGTAGTAGTCTTTTGGTGATTATTTTATTTCTGGAGCACAGCAATTTTGGAGGCAAGTGCATCTTGTATGGTGGTACACCATTCTTTGCTGGCGTTGGTGGGCGTTTTGGCTGGTAGGGGGTTTTCTAGTTCTCTAAGGATAGAGAAAAGTTCTTTAGAGTCAGATGCTGCATTGCTAATGCGGGCGTTTTAGGAATTAGCTTTGTGGGAGCTGATGGCTGTTTTGTAGGTTTTGTTGGCATCCTTAAAAGCGTTGGCTGAGTCAGAGGTGAGGAGTTTACTGTGGGCGTGTTCAAGAGAGCGTTTCTTCCTTCTTAGGGCGACTAGTTCTTCATTAAACCAGATGTTGGTTTTTCTGTTGACACGTCGCGTTTTAGTTGTGATCGGAGCTACTACATCGATAGCAATGGAGAGGCATTTGTGGTAATACTCGGCAATGGCAGTGGGATCGTTACTACAGATTGAGTGGGTTTCTAGTGTTTTGTTAAGGGTGGGGTCAAAGTTCTCTATAGTGAGCTTCCTGGGATTTCTGCTTTCAATGGTGTCCATTATTTTGGCCTTAGGAGAGCAGGGGTCATCACTCGTGAGAGTGAATTCTACGCAGAAATGGTCTGTCCAGCTAAGTGGAGTAATTGGGCCTAAGGTAATTTTGGTGTTGAGGGTGAGGATCCAATCAAGGGTTCTGCCCTTGATGTGGGTGGGAGCATTAACGAGTTGGCTGAAGTTCATGTCTTTGTGTGCAAGGTGAAGGGCGGCTGCTTTAAGGTCTTGGTCATCATTGAATCCAAGATTCAAGTCCCCAATGATTATGCATTTAGTGTTAGGTTTTAAGATGGGCGCAAGTAATAAGGGGATGTCTGTTTCTGGGTGGCTATTAGTGCTCAGGTTTCTGTAGATTACCACAATATTGATTGGAGTATTTGCGTTCATGGCGAGTTTGGCGAGTAGTAGTTCATATCCTGCGATAGTTTCAATAGAGGTTGATCTGATTTGGATGCTATTTTTCGCTATGATGGCAACACCTCCTCCTGTGGAGATGGTTCTGTCAGTTCTAAGAATGGTGTAGTCTGGTGGGATAGCCAGTGCTAGCAGTGGTCCAGAAGCTTGGTGGAACCAGGTTTCTGTGATTACTAGTAAGTCCAGATTTTGTTCAATGATTAGATCATGTATTTCAATAGAATGGGTTCCTTGGGATTGGGCATTAATGAGGGCATTTTGGAGGCTGATGGGAAGTTTGGGGTCCTTTACGCGAGCATGATTGGTTGTTTGAGGGGTGGGAGTATTAGGATTACTGTTGGTGTTTATTGCTATAGATGGTGCTGACTTTTTATTTTTATTCTTCCCGTAGTCCACGGGTTTGGGCGGTCTGGAGGGCAGGGTAGTGGGAGTAGAGCTGTGGCGGAGTACTTTAGTACGTGCTCTTAGGCGGGGCGTCCTATCATTCCCTAAAATGGGATATGTTTTGGCGTTAGCTATGAGTTTGGGGAGTGATAAAAGGTCATCTGTGTGAGTTGATGGAAGAGACTTTTCCTCACCTATTGTGTTACGGTCATTGAAGCTGAGGGTGTGGCTAGAAGTGGGGGGGAATGGAGGAGTGAGTGGGAGAAATGGAGTTGGACATGGGGTTGGGTAATGTCTCGGGCATGCCAATCTTACGAGACTGTTTCTGAGAGTGAGGAAGTAGTTGCCTGTGCAGGGTGTGTCGACTTGGACAAGGCAGAATGGGAACATGATGACCAATATCCAGTCTATCATAGCTGTATCTGGTATAGTACGGTAGGGAGGGACTAGGTTGGCTTATTCAACTGCAATTGGGCCGTGGGCTAAATCAGGCATATGGTGGGTGGAGGGCAAGTTCAAGCACTGTGTGGGCATAGAGCTAGTACAGTCTAGAACAGGCGCAGACCCATGGTAGGCATAGAATTAGTCAGGTACAGAATGGGCATGGATCTGGTCTAGGCTAGTGCATGCAAGGGCACAGAATTCGGCATAGGGCTAGTGCAAACACAAACTAACATGCCGAGTAAGACAGTTGTGTTATATCTAGTGGCTGGACAGGCAGGTTCAGGGTGGGCCTGCAAAGTATGGGCAGGGCACATATAGGCTAAATGCCGCTAGCAAAGGTAGGGCACACATAGGCTAAATGCAACTATCAAAATGCAGGGCACACATAGGCTAAATGCAACTATCAAAGTGCAGGGCACACATAGGGTAAATGCCGCTAGCAAAGGTAGGGCACACATAGGCTAATGTTGCTATCAAATTTCAGGGCACACCTAGGCTAAATGCAACTATCAAAATGCAGGGCACACATAGGCTAATGATGCTATCAAATTGCAGGGCACACCTAGGCTAAATGCAACTATCAAAATGCAGGGCACACATAGGCTAATGACGCTATCAAATTTCAGGGCACACCTAGGCTAAATGCAACTATCAAAATGCAGGGCACACATAGGCTATGGGTCTGTATACCCCTCTGTCCCACCTCGCTATGGATCTGTATACCCCACTGTCCCACATCGCTATGGATCTGTATACCTCTCTCTCCCCCTCTCTATGGATCTATATACCCCCTTCACCTCCTCTCTATGGCTCTGTATATACCCCTTTCTCCCTGCCTTTGGATAGAGATGTACCCTGACAAGCCTAGCCTTCCCATGGTATGCATAGTGTTGCAACCTATCACTGCCCCCCTTGTTGCTCAGCACTCTGTTGCTACACAGATAGCGCATGCCTACACAAGGCAAGCCCAGCCAATCTACAGAGGCTCTTCCGGGCGCATGCGCCCCTCGTGACTTAAAAAGCAACCCAAGTCCTGCCCCTACTGCGACAGGTCCACACAGACCAAGAAGAATCCTAACCCACGACTACACACTCAACCCGAGAAGATGGAGTAATTAGCCTCTAGCTTCGTAAGACGAAGAAAACGAGAGAGAAGCTTGCTGGGTGCCCTCCTGTTTCACTTGCCTGGGATGGAAGGCTTTGACGGGCGACCGCCATGGCTTAGAACCTGTCTCTCCCAAGCATGGGACTTCCTCTCAACCCAGAGACACCAAGCGAGCATCAGCAACAGGCCTTCTGTTGGCATACTTGGCATTCCCGGTAGAGAGATCCACCTGGTAGATGATACACGTATGTCACTGAGAGGAACAACAAACTAAACACGAGGGACCGACTCCACATTTCATACGAACAGAACTGAAGGGAGGGGATGAGTGAGATGAGAACATATGGCATCTTGGAATGAGCCGCCTCCCAGCAGACATAGGGCCTCATTACGAGCATGGAGGTAGGCATAACGCTTTTAGTGGCATGGCTACCCCCATACCGGGTACCAGGTCTGGGTCCCGCAAAAGGGGACTTACTGGGCCATTCCGATCTTGGCGGACCCGGTAAATCCCTTTCGTGGGACCCGGACACGGTACATCCCCATTCCCATTTGAGCCCCCATATGGCTCAATGGGAATGAGGAAGATGCTAACAACGGGCCTGTTAATGACCCGTTAGCATCCTGGTCTGCTAGCGGGTCCCGCTAAGGACGCCTGGTCTGACCAGGCCTTCCAGAGCGGGACCCGCTGCAGACCTCGTAATAGGGCGGCCTGGAATGAACGGTGCCGGTCCCTTCCCGGTACCATTCATTCCGTGGCCGCCTACCTCGTAATGGGTCCCATAGTGAAGAAACCAGCAGGGAATTCATGGAAGTGGCTTGGGACAGAAGGCGTTAAAGATTAAAAACAGTCAAGCTGGGGTAAAGCTGAAGACCATACAGGGTCTTTCACATAAGAGCATCAAGAAAATGGCAGGCGAGATGGTCATGGGAGTTCTTATGGGATGCCAGACTGGCACAATTGTATTTTTGAATCCCACACTTAACCACAATCTTGGGGAAATCCGTGTACCTTCCTGCGCCCCCGTTCCCTTTCCAGCCTAAACCCGGAAGTATATCAGCAACTGCCGGTGAAGTGGGCAAACCCGGAAGTATATCAGCAACTGCTCGTGAAGTGCCAGAAATCAACTAGAACGAAGAGGACGGGAGCTGCTTCCCGTTAGCGCTGGTGCTTTCTATGTGGCCAAGGCGGTGCTGACGCTGTCCATGTAAAGCCATCCAGGTGCCCAGTGGGTGTAAACTGGGCATTACAATCAGAAGCACTGGCTGACCCCGCCCATGAAGCAGTCCTGCCCCGCAGCCGCCGCTGCCAGCCTGGCAACTCCAAAGTCTGCTCAGGGGAACCTCTCTGTCACTTATTGACATCAAACAACCTTATGCAGAAGACACCTCTACACACGGCTGAACGCTTTTAAATTACAGTAACTTGGAATAGTCACACATCTTACCTATTCTAGCTTTGCTGCTGGAGTGGACGACATGCTTTTCATCTGTACCCTAGAAAAACACAGAAACAATATTTAAGAAAAATGGAGAACATCAAAGGTTATCTATAGCGCCAAGTCACAAGAGGTCGCAGGCGCTACTCAACATGTGCCGTTAAAGCCAATACGGTAGGCGTTCTTAATTAGTTTACATTTTTATTTTATAGTCGACGGCTTTTTTTGTTGTGTGTTGTGTGTGTAGAACGTGGTGCTCTGATGTGTGTGTAGCGCTTCTGAGACTCTGAGCAGGGAACATAGGAAGGCAGTTGCTATGAGATGGACAGATGTGTGATAAAGGGAGGTACTGAAGGAGCCCATCACATTAATGGCAGTCGTGAAAGAGCCGAACAGATCAGCACTACTACAAAATCCATAGAACATTAAAAGGTCGATAACACAAGTTACAAGAGATAACAGGTCGCTGACACTGAAGAGCAAGGATTAGAGGTCAGAAGCACCCAGGGTGGGGACGCTGGCCAATCAGAAGGATAGGAAAAAACAGGCTGTCCTTCATGGTACAAGCCGCGTTCCGATCTGCCTTGGCAGTCCGAGCCCCTTTCCCTTCGCTTCCCCGCTCCCCCCTCACCAAATAGCACCTTTCATACACAGGTGGCAATGGTGATTTTTCAAAAAATAAGCACACTTATTTAGCGCGGCCCAGCGTCACGCAGTGATGCTCTTGAGAAGTTAGGTTTCATGTTTATGACGTCACAGTCATCAACATGGAAAAGGGACTTCCTGACAGCACTGCGCGTTGCAAGAAAGGTACGTTTATTCTAAAATAGGGAACAAATAAAATGCCCCTCTGTTGTGTGCCAACCCTTTCAGTAATGGCACCGCCACCCTGGTTAAGGCACCCACAACTTGGGCAGCAGGCCGTTACCTACAGGGTCGGCCCGCTATCTCGTGGCATATTGCATAGTTGAAGTGCTCAGCAGATCACCAGGATACACTACTAGTAAAGTCACCCTATAAATATAGTTCTCTTAGGATGTCTGTGCATTGGGAACAGAGCACAGGCCCAGCCATCTCTACCCTGACACAGGAAAAAACTCTGCACGCAGACACACACGCCATATCACAGCCATTCCACCCTCACACACAGACCCTGAGGCTGTCAGAATCAGCATATATGCTTCAATGCTACACACATTTTAACGTTAGGGTGTGTGTTGCAAGAATTGAAAGGATCGCCAGGCCCAACGTGCATTGTGTGATCTGTGGCTGAAGCAAGAACCCATTTATCACAGACATATTTGTGAAATACAAAGATATAAAGTCATTCTTATGTTACCAAAATGCTCTTTGATTTTATGCAAAGCAGTCTGGAATCCTGACTAGTGCTATTTGTCAGTTTCCCCTTTCCAAAAAAGGGTATTTCGAAAGAATACCACAGGCATGTACCAGGAGGCCCATATTGGAATGATAACTTTTCATCAGAAAACAATGTATATGGCTATTCCAGGTTTTGAGGATGGGCGTTGTTCAGTAAGACAACTGTACAACGACTACAACACAAACTGAAAGTGAATATTAGAAATAAACATTGGCACCTTTTAAAAGAGAGAGTTTAGCCAGGTAACCAGTGCAGTTTCAGTTTCAGGGCAGAGAGATGGTGTGCATGGGAGATGAGCAGATGGAGTTTGTGTATGGGAGATGAGCAGTGAGAGGGTGTTTGTATGGGAGATGAGCAGAGAGAGGGTGTGTGTATGGGAGATGAGCAGTGAGAGGGTGTTTGTATGGGAGATGAGCAGAGAGAGGGTGTGTGTATGGGAGATGAGCAGAGAGCGTGTGTGTTTGTATGGGAGATGAGCAGAGAGTGTGTATGGGAGAGGAGCCACAAGATGGTGTGTGCATGGGAGATGGGAAGAGAGAGGCTCTGTGTGTGGGAGATGAGCAGAGAGAGTGTGTGTGTATGGGAGATGAGCAGAGAGAGTGTGTGTGTTTGGGAGATGAGTAGAGCGTGTGTGAGGTTTGGGAGATGAGCAGAGAGAGGGTGTGTTTGGGAGATGAGCAGAGCGTGTGGTTTGGGAGATTGGCAGAGAGGGTGTGTGTATGGGAGATGAGAAGAGAGAGTGTGTATGTATGGGAGATGAGCAGAGAGAGTATGTGTATGGGAGAAGAGCAGAGAGAGTGTGTGTGTATGGGAGATGAACAAAGAGAGTGTGTGTGTTTGGGAGATGAGCAGAGCGTGTGTGAGGTTTGGGAGATGAGCAGAGAGAGTGTGTGTTTGGAAGATGAGCACAGCGTGTGGGTTTGGGAGATGGGCAGAGAGGGTGTGTGTAAGGGAGATGAGCAGAGGGAGGGTGTATGTATGGGAGATGAGCAGAGAGAGTGTGTGTGTATGGGAGATGAGCAGAGAGAGGGTGTATGTATGGGAGATGAGCAGAGAGAGTGTGTGTGTGTATGGGAGATGAGCAGAGAGAGGGTGTATGTATGGGAAATGAGCAGAGAGAGTTTGTGTGTTTGGGAGATGAGCAGAGCGTGTGTGAGGTTTGGGAGATGAGCAGAGAGAGAGTGTGTGTTTGGGAGATGAGCAGAGCGTGTGGGTTTGGGAGATGGGCAGAGAGGGTGCGTGTATGGGAGATGAGCAGAGAGAGTGTGTGTGTATGGTAGATGAGCAGAGAGAGGGTGTATGTATGGGAGATGAGCAGAGAGAGTGTGTGTATGGGAGATGAGCAGAGAGTGCTACATAGGTGCAGGGGGTACTCTGCGTACTGCTGGTAACATGCATTTAACATGTAGTGTAGCTTTCGGTCATCAGTCAAGTATTTTCGTATTTCATGCCCCATTTCCCCTAACCAGCAAGTGTCTATTTTGTGCCTCCTCTTTTCCCCATCGCTCAGTTGGTGAGAGCTCTGCTAAATGGTTTAACTGTAATGGTCTTGGCCAACTCCAAGAAGAGGGCTTTCACCGTTAATGGGTGGAATCGATACAGGGGCTTTGTATTTATGCTGAACACCAATGCACCCCTGTGCCCCCCCCCAAATCAGAAGGTAGGGGATGCTCCTTGAACAGTTCATATTCTAAGACAGAGCTCAAGCAAAGGCACGCCAGCTTTCTTAAGCCCCAGCGCATGAGCGTCATCCTGGCTCCAGTCCCATAGTTTAATAAAGTTTCTCTAGATGGACACTCGCTCAGTAATACATAAGGGCAGCAGACCTAAAGCATATGCATGATAGATTTATTTTATTTTATTTTAGTATTTATATAGCGCGCTGCAACCCGTGGGCATAGAGGCGCTGGGAAGGATATGTATGCAGGCTTGCTTAAGGGTTACAAGATAGCGGGCCAGTACAATAAATAAGACAGTTACATCTATTACAGAGGGTTACAATTCGGGTGCAGTAGGCAGAGACTGTCATAAACTGGGCGCTGGGGGATGAGCTTAGGCAAAAAACTCAGTCTTCATGGCTTTACGGAAGGTTGTGTGTGATTCGATCATCCTGAGTTGGGAAGGGAGGGAGTTCCATTGAGTTGCAGCCAAGGTAGATGCCATTTAAAGGTGATTGCTTTTTGTGTTTAGGTTTGAATGCCCACGTTTAGGCCGTTAGTGCTCGGCTGTGGCTGGCCTGGGACTCAAGGGTGGCAGCTTGAGTATGAGGTGCTCAGTATTCTAATGTTGGTTGGAAAAGTTGTTTAAGAGATTCAAGTGTGCTGCATATGGTTAGTTCAGAGGTTTTGTGTGTAGAGCTCATTCCACGGTGTGCAGAGGGTGTGGTGTTTGTTGAAGGAAGGGAGGTGAATGGTGTCTTTTCCTTCCTGGATGCCTAATCTGTGATGGTACTGCAAGAATGTTGAGTGAGTGCACAGAAGGTTTGTGTCTTAAGGGCATTCTGCACCCAGGCAGTTAGAGCAGAGCGCCTGGGTGGTGGGAGTCAGTGGGCTCCTGCCCCGTTCCATATTACCCGGATGTATACCTATACTGTTCCTGTCCTCTTGTAACCTGCACCTACTAAAGGAACCTCTTAAGGACATACCTGCTGACTCCAGAGTGTCACTTCATAACAGTTACAAAAGTACTCTGCTTATTACCGATGCTCTTTGCTTAGTTACAGAGGTACCCCGATTAGTTACAGAGGTTCTCTGCTTACTTTCAGAGATACCCTTGTCAAACTAGAAATGATATCATGCCTCCTATTGCATTGAATATATGTATATTGGCCTACACCAAGCTGCTCGTGAGCTACTTGTGAGAAAATTTGTGTTGCTAGGTCCTGACCCTAGAATCAATGTAAACCGCCATTTTAGGTTCTCTCTCTATGCAAAGTCACCCTGTGAGTTAAAATGGTGGGCAGTGTTTTTCTGTTTGTAACTTGGCCGTCTTGACCTCTACATGCAAGTTAATGTTGAAACTGCCACAGGGTAAATGTTAGGGTCATGTAATGAGACCTTGTCCTTCATTGACCTGTAGATCAAGGATTACCTGTGTCAACGAAACTGATCCATGAACATATATTAACTGCAATGTCGTTTGAATAACGGAATGGGAACGCCTGTTTAACTACATTGTATAAACTATGTCCTAAGGCTTAATGTTAAACCTAGAGAATACACTGTTGCCATTTTTGACTTGTTGATGTGTAAACCAAAGATGAACTAGATACATATAGACGAACAAATTAGAAATGAACCTGGCACGAACCCTAGCCCCGTGTATGATTAACCTGTAGAAGGCTGGACATCGTTACAAAAAACTGTATAAATATGCTCATGTCCAGATGGTAATTCCTGTTCACTGCCCACATTGAATTGCTGGTATTCTCTGTGGTGTACTGACAGCCAAATAGCTATTTGTGTACTTTGTTTTCTAACTGTTCAGTTTTGCAATAAAGATTCTGGGAATCTTTACAAGCCCGTGTTGGTGTATTTATCTTTGCATGGTGTAAAAGCCTTGATATTTGTATTGTTCTATTCCACACCCTGTTTAGTTACAGAGGCACCCTGCTTATTACAGAGGCTCTCTGCTTAGTTACAGCGGTGCTCTGCTCAGTTACAGAGACACCCTGCTTATTACAGAGGCTCTCTGCTTAGTCACAGAGCTACCCTGCTTAGTTACAGTGGTTGTTTGCATAGTTACAGAGGTTCTCTGCTTAGTTACAGAGGTACCCTGATTAGTTACAGAGTTACCCTCCTTATTACTGATGCTCTCTGCTTAGTTACAGAGGTACCCTGATTAATTACAGAGGTACCCTGCTTATTACTGATGCTCTCTGCTTAGTTACAGAGGTACCCTGATTAGTTATAGAGGTACCCTGCTTATTACTGATGCTCTCTGCTTAGTTACAGATATACCCTGCTTGCTTAGTTACAGAGGTGCTCTGCTTAGTTACAGAGGTACCCTGCTTAGTTAAAGGGGCACCCTGCTTAGCTAAAGAGGCACCCTGCTTAGTTACAGAGACACTCTGCTCAGTTATAGAGGTACCCTGATTAGTTACAGAGGCTTTCTACTTGGTTACAGAGGTGCTCTTCTTAGTTACAGATGTACCCTGCTTAGTTAATGAGGTATCCTGCTTAGTTACAGAGGCACTCTGCTTAGGTATAGAGGTCCCCTGCTTAGATAAATAGGTCCCCTGCTTAGTAACAGTGGCTCTCTGTGTTTAATTACAGAGGTCCACTGCTTAGTTACAGAGGCTCTCTGCTTGGTTACAGAGGTACCCAGTTTTGTTACAGAGGTACCCTGCTTAGTTACAGAGGTACCCTGCTTAGTTACAGGGGAAACCATGCTTAGTTACAGAGGCTCTCTGCTTAGTTACAGAGGTCCACTGCTTAGTTACAGAGGTTCTCAGATTAGTTACAGAGGTGCACTGCTTAGTTACTGAGGTACCCTGCTTAGTCACTGAGGTATCCAGCGTTGTTACAGAGGTACCCTGCTTAGTTACAGAGGTACCCAGCTTTATCACAGAGGTACCCTGCTTAGGTACAGAGGTACCCAGTTGTATCACAGAGGTACCCTGCTAAGTTACAGAGGAACCCTGCTTTGGCCCTGAGTGGGGAAAGCCCAGCAGGCTGATGTGCAACCTATGATGGCGAGAGGTCTCCATAGCTTTGAACGCTAGGGAGTTGCAGAAAGTGAACTGTGCAGCACAGCACTGAAGGTTCCAACATGCATCACTAATGAGTTCCCCGGGTTATGCCAACATCTCCCCTCTCGTACACAAAACTCCTACAGCCTTGTGGCTTCCTGGCTGGGGTGCAGGTATCAGTGATCTCCTCTCATTGGTCACTAACACTTACCTTCCCAGGACATAACTTGCTTCCACTCCTGCTGGTCATTCTGGAAAGGAGACTGGGTCAGGGCGCCCTCTTGCTAAACACCCACCTGGGTGCGGCCTGCATGCTATCTCATCTTATATGAGCAGCTGAGTGCCGTTGCCACGTGTGGAGCCAGCGTTGGGCAGGGCATTTCTGGACAGTAGCACAGTACTGTTGGCGGAAGGGCAGGAAAGCATGCATGTGGTCACGCGGGAGGTATTGATGGATTGCCCTCCCCTTCTCCGATAGACATATCCCTGCCGGAGAGGCAGGGAGGCTCAAGAGAATTAGTGAAAACAGGAGCCACCGTAGTCAGGTGACATAAGGAAATGGGCAACTGGGCCAATACTAACTCATAATGAATGGTCAAGCCAAGGACGCCCAGCTGCACGCGGCCTAAGCAACAGGATCACCTGGCATTCTGTACCTCCATTTCCAGAAAGGAGGAGAGGTAGTAGGACTGGCACAGTGTGCACGATGCCAGGTAACTCCCTTACTAATAACTCATAATGTGAAGAGAAACCCCTCCATATGGAACCCTCCCAAGTGAGCATGCGCGCGTTAGCGCGAGGGCATCCTGGTACTTAAAGCGTAATAGACTTCAGGTGTAGATGTGTAATTTACAAAAATAATAATAGCGTCACTTCCACAGAAGGCAATGTCCCCTTCCTACCTCCGGGGCACTTCACCAAATGTGGAGCAAAAGAAACCTCACCTAATAAACATGCTACTAACTGCAATAACCTCCAAAGGAGGGATGACTAAAGGGAGGAAGGATAGCTCATGGGCAACGCGCCACAGCGCAACACAGGGTTTAATCCTGAACCTGCCCTTAGAAACCACTCGCTGGTATTAAGCGTCTTAGAGGCTGATATGAGCAATTATAATTACAAAGGATCCTGCCTGCGCCCTGCAAAGAACCGCCCCCGCCCCCAAGCATGTGGCAAGACTACTTAAAATGCACGAATATCCAAACTAGGAAAAATAAAGTCATTTTCAAAAATCTTGATTCTTTTGTTTCAGTGCATGTTGCAGGTGGTTTTTGATTATAGTGATAGCCTGACCTTTCTGGGTGCAGAGAAGTGGCCACAGCCCAGCAGCCCGAGTCTTTGGTAGGTAGGCCTTCAGGTGAAGTGAGTGCCGCAAAGAGGGCTCTGGGAATTTAGCACTCCTGCCCGCGGCTGAATTTAAAGGTTATTCCCATTGGCACATCAGGGCCTTCCTCTGGGGCTGCACTACTTATGCATTCCCAATTCCTATAAAAAGTAACTACAATGGCCATTGTCCTTTTACTATTTCCATTGCCAGGAAGGTCGGCCGGAAAAAGGAAGGACTACAGTCTGGAGCCCGAGGAGATCAGGTACGTGAGGGATGGTCCGGAGGAGGCACATTGCAGGACTTGGGGGCGGGGAGCAGGGGGACAGCAGCCAAGAAAAAAGAATATGGCTCACCTGGGAGACAGGCAAAGGAGTACAGAATTTGTACTCGAGGATTCCGGCTAAATTCCTGGACTCCTGATTGGCCAGTGCCTCACATCTGTTTGATGTAGAGCGACCTCTATAATAAGAATACAGCCAGGGCAACATTGCTCACTCCTGTATTGAGTAGGTGATGGGAGACAAACACTCACAGTCTCTTCTCTAGTGACAATTGTCACATAATAACATGAGTCGTTTTGATAACACTGCTTAATATGTATGCATTTCTATGATTAAACTGTGTCAATAACAGCATGCATACATTCCAATGATCTATGTTCATGCAACATATGATCTTAATTAATGTTTGTAAATAAACACCAGATGTCCTCTAAATCAGGTATCAAATGTTGCCCGCTTTCTCTAATCACATTGTACAATGTACCTGTGAGCCCTGTCAACAAAGGTCAGCCTATAGCTCCCAGAAGCAGCATTGGACAGTTCAGAAGTTAATTACACAACTTTCTTTTGCAGCTTTAACTAGGTCAGCGGTCTGCAACTGTTGGCTCCCCAAATGTTTTGGACTACAACTCCCATCAGACCTACCTAGCATAGCCAATGGTGTGGGATCATGGAAGTCATAGTTCAACATATCCGGGGCGCCTCAGGTTTCATACCCTTGACCTAGGTGAACTAGGCAGGTATGTTTGAAAAGTGGGGTGTGACATCCAGGGAGACAAGTCATTGGTCAATAGGGAGAGAGTTCATTGTTAAATGTTTAAGCTATAGGTTATTTTACAGTTTCAATGCATAACTAACCAAGATTTGCAACGTTGGCATACACCAGTATCCCGCCCACCCATAGTCAAGGCGCTCGTTAAGGCGCTCGTTATCTGTCCGGGCTGGAACTCACTTAGCGCCTCGTTGAGTTTGTCATTGCAGTAAAAAAGTGCCAGTAACGGAATACTGGCCCTTTTGCCGCACCGCCAAATTTAAAGTTCCAAAATGAAACTCGGAAATTCCACACATTTTCATCCACGCAAAACCATTACCACATGTGGCAATTTCTGCATGCAGTAATTACCGACTGCGCTGGACTCCAATGGGACTCCAAAATAACAAATAACTGAAGGGTCCACCTGACTTTAAATCCTGCAATCCCTTCCCGTTACCGCCTGTTTACCACATGCGTTAGTGGTAGCAGAGTTTGGCGGTATTTATAAACTGTAAAGGAAGCCTACTCGACACAGAGTGGAAACGTCCCTAGCACAGGACAGTCCGTGAAGACCGGCCCGGAGACCGGGCGAGTCAGGTGACCGGGCGAGTCAGGTGACTGACTGTAGGAAGCCCCAGTGCCCAGCAGATTGCACCGGGCATTTCTGCTGCCAAGGCTTAGCCGAATAAGAGGTTTAGGGACATTTACAAGAAATGCAAATGAAAGAAGCCATGTCCAACATGGCGCACCCGGTGTGGGGGAGCGCGGCATACCAACCTCTGCCCTCAATAACCACTGCCAGCCTCTGCCCCACCGGGGCGTTAGGAAGTGCCTGAGCGGAGTGCTCAGTGCCAGCTTGGAAAGTTGGCAGGAGTGATTATAATTTTGTTGTTTTTTGAACGATCACTACATGCAATTAAAAATGTGAAAAAAGGCCTGTGTTATCGCTGCCAATCAGAAGCCCCCCTGCCAGGGATGAGATTACCGCCGGGCTCTGGCAGGAATAATGAATTCGTGTATTAAGGTGGTGGCAGAGAGACAAATGTTTTTGCATAAACATTAAAAGGAATAATTCAGCTGAAGGGCTTTAAATGCAACTTCTGGCACTTGCTCTTCTGTCTGGGGGTTGGGTCCTGCCCTTCTCTGGGATTAAGTCGTACTGACTCACACCACACTGGCCTTCCAGTTCCACAACTTCCCCAACACAATGCCGGATAAGCAAAGATAGCAAGAAACACTTAATTCTTTGCACTTTTTTTTTGTTGCTTTTAGTGTTTTTTGCAACATTTTTTATTAAGATTTTTCAAAGCAGAACGACCAGTGTAATACAAATAAAAAAAGTGACAAATATAATAAAACCCATTTATCCGAAAAATAGACAAGTAATATTTACAAGCAAGGGACAGACAACAGAAAACAGCGAGAAAGATAGAAGCAAAGAGAAACGAAAAAGAAAACAAAAAGAGTATTCTTTTTGCACTTTTCTGTTGGTACAAATTCTTCTAAGTATACTGTCTTAACCCTAGCTGACTCGTCTGGGATTGAAAGCTCAACACACCCTGTTAAATGTCTACGGAATTTCATAGAAATGCAAAGATGTCAGACAATGCTTCTTTAGGGCATGACGAAGTCATACATAAAGAATCGAAATTGTATATTGCATGGACTGTGGTGATGGGCGTGCCTCTATGTTGTGCCACAGAGATCAACATATATATGCTGTGCCAAGTTGCCTAATTTATTTGAATGTTAAAGGTTTGGTATTGCGCATGCGTTGTATGGAAATTGTGAGGTATGAACATGTTTTGTGCACCATGGTGCCTTATAAGCCATCATGCTTGGGCCCGGAGCTCCGTATGTTATGCAATCTCTCTTTGCATTGCCCGTCCCCTATGCCCCAAACTTAAAAAGCTCATGGCACATTGCCCCTAATCTGGGACACGGCCTCACGGTGGCGACAGTATAGAGAATGGCATATTATACCTGTTATGTCAACTAGAAAAGACTTTCCTAGCCAGAGTCTCCAAGCTAGTGCTTAAGAAGGGTTCTTGGCGCGCCCATCTCTCTTTCCAATGACTTGAATTCTTTCCCTGCCCCCAGCATCTCCCAGCACTCCCTGTGCTCCTTTGCACCCGCCCCCGGGGGCCCTTTCTAAAACCCAACCACAGACACTCACCCTCTGCTGTCCCTGGGCTGCGTTCGTCTGCCGCCTTCTATGTAAGATGGTAAAATGTCCATGCATTTCTCTGCACTTTGTAATGTGATTTTGGTGTGGGAAGAATGAATGGGCTGTGGTGATGCGCATACCTCTACGAGGTACCACAGAGATACTCACGCACATACATATATATATATATATATATTACATGGACGCGGTAGCGTCCATGTAGTTATGGTTAAGTTGGTGTTTTCATAGGAAGAGCACTTTTTGGGTGGCTTATAACTTCGCTCCCTCTGGACGAATCCTCACCAAACTTAGCAAAAAAAAGTATATGGCCCACTCTGAATTTTTTTGCAGAGTTTGGAGAGGTTTGGTCCAGGGGGGGCAAAGTTATAGCGGGGGTCCCAAAACTTTTGTTTTTTCCCATAGACATAATGGGAAAAAACTTTGCGCACGCCTACAGCCCAAACCGCTGGACGGATTTACACCAAATTTGCGGCAGGAGCGGGGGCTTGGTCCCGAAAGCGTGCTTTTGCAAATTTGGTGTAAATCCATCCAGAAGTTTTTTTTAAAAATGACCAAAATGTAAGGCAAAATAATTAGTGATATCTCCGTTCGCTCCGTGGACAGACTTCCCGGTTCGCTCCGCGGACAGTGCCCTGATTGGCCGAGCGGCTTGCGCGATGTCCATGGACATCCGACGTGTTCGCTGAATGGATGGCATGGGGCGTGGAGCGCGTCACATTTTCTGTGGCGCCCCCCATCTTGCATTCGCCGACGACCGCGTACAGCGCGGTGAAACCTGGATTAAAAATTGTATTTAGTGGAGTGTGTTGGTGTGTAAGAGTGTTTGGGGAGGGTGGGGGAGTATGAGATAGGTTCAATGTTCAGTTTTTTTTAATGTGCTAGACACTTTTGTTGTGTTCGATTTGTCTTCGGACAACACTGAATTTCATAGGTTTTTAGTTGCGCAACTTAACCAGAACGTCCCGTTAACAAAGTTTTTTTACTGAATATATATATATATATATCCTGTAACAAGTTGCCTCATTTATATTATTGTTATATAAACATATATATATATATATGAGTGCAAAAAAAGTGTTACATTTGCGGAATACTTGCGGCGCAAAATCAGAAAACCAAAGTAACTCACCATTTACAGCAAACTACGCAACCATAACTCGCGGCCCCACCACGCACTGCTAAGACTAAAGCAGATGACATCGAAGATGACATCATTAATGGCACCATTGATGACCTCACTGATCATCTAAACCGAGAAGTATTTCTTTGGCATTATTTACTGAACCACATGCAAAAAATGGATGTCCCCCAAACCCCAAGAGTGAGAATCAGGGGCAGCGAGAGATAGGGGGGAGTGGGGGATGAGAGGAAGTGGAGCCCGGCCAAAAGAGAGGGAAGAAGAAAGGCAGGAGAGAGAAGATGAGACCGCCATAGACTGTGAAAGCTGTCATCAGGGTTAAAAAACGACTCCTGGGAGAATTGTTTTACTGCCAATGGTCTAGTAGTTGCTTTGAAAAAAAATTGGAATACATCATTGCACAACAATAAATAAGATGGCAACAATGGTTGCCCTTGCGGGCCATACCAGCTGATAACGGCCCAACATCAAAATGAATAGCCTGTGTAAGATGAGGGTGATTACTGGGAGTGACGGCCCTTTGCTAGGCCTGTATGGTGCGCCACAGCGGCCATTGTCGTCATTAGCATCCGCTAATGGAGCTAACGTTTTTTGATGTTAAAGCAGCATAATTTCATGAAAAGGAAAGGAGCCCGAAGAAAGATGGCCGCCAGAAAAAAGAGGGAAGGATGCTAAAATATGAGGCCCTTTTCAGCTTCTACTGCTAAAGCAGCGTGAGGAACAAGAAGGAGGCGAGAGATAGGTGGGTGTTCATGGGGGACTTGATTTGAATGGCTGAACCTCCTGGGCCGATGGTCTTCCAGACTGCCACTCACAAGAACTTACCTCTCTGCCTTGAATGGCTGAACCTCCTGGGCCGATGGTCTTCCAGACTACCACTCACAAGAACTTACCTCTCTGCCTTGAATGGCTGAACCTCCTGGGCCGATGGTCTTCCAGACTACCACTCACAAGAACTTACCTCTCCGCCTTGAATGGCTGAACCTCCTGGGCCGATGGTCTTCCAGACTACCATTCACAATAACTTACCTCTCTGTCTTGAATGGTTGAACCTCCTGGGCTGATGGTCTTCCAGACTACCACTCACAAGAATTTACCTCTCTGCCTTGAATGGCTGAACGTCCTGGGCTGGTGGTCTTCAAGACTACCACTCACAAGAACTTACCTCTCTGCTTTGAATGGTTGAACCTCCTGGGCTGATGTTCTTTCAAACTACCACTCACAAGAACTTACCTCTCTGCCTTGAATGGTTGAACGTCCCGGGCTGATGGTCTTCCAGACTACCACTCACAAGAACTTACCTCTCTGCCTTGAATGGCTGAACGTCCTGGGCTGATGGTCTTCCAGACTACTACTCACAAGAACTTATCTCTCTGCCTTGAATAGCTGAACCTCCTCGGGTGATGGTCTTCAAGACTACCACTCACAAGTACTTACCTCTCTGCCTTGAATGGCTACTCACATGAGCTTACCTCTCTGCCTTCAATGGCTGAACCTCCTCGGGTGATGGTCTTCAAGACTACCACTCACAAGAAGATACCTCTCTGCCTTGAATGGCTGAACCTCCTGGGCTGATGGTCTTTCAGACTACCACTCACAAGAACTTACCTCACTGCCTTGAATGGCTGATCCTCCTGTGCTGATGGTCTTCAAGACCACCACACACAAGAACTTAACTCTCTGCCTCGCAGGGCTGAACCCGCTGGGATGATGGTCTTCCAGACTACCACTCACAAGAACTTACCTCTCTACCTTGAATGCATGGCTGAATGTCCTGGGCTGATGGTCTTTCAGACTACCACTCACAAGAACTTACCTCTCTGCCTTGAATGGCTGAATCTCCTGGGCTGATGGCCTTCCAGACTACCACTCACAAGAACTTACCTCTCTGTCTTGAATGCATGAACCTCCTGGGCTGATGGTCTTCTAGACTACGTCTCACAAGAACTTTCATCTCTGTCTTGAATGCTTGAACATCCTGGGCTGATGGTCTACCCCTCACAAGAACTTACCTTTCTGCCTTGAGTGGCTTAACCTCCTCAGCTCATGGGTTTCCAGACTACCAATCACAAGAACTTACCTCTCTGCCTTGAATCTCCTGGGAGAATGGCATTCAAGATCACCACTCACAATAACTTACCTCTCTGCCTTACAGGGCTGAACCTCCTAGACTGATGGTCTTCCAGACCACCACTCACAAGAAATTACCTCTCTGCCTTGAATGGCTGAATCTCCTGGGCTGATGGCCTTCCAGACTACCACTCACAAGAACTTACCTCTCTGTCTTGAATGCCTGAACCTCCTGGGCCGGTGGTCTTCCAGACTACCACTCACAAGAACTTACCTCTCTGCCTTGAATGGCTGAATCTCCTGGGCTGATGGCCTTCCAGACTACCACTCACAAGAACTTACCTCTCTGGCTTGAATCTCCTGGGAGAATGGCATTCAAGACCACCACTCACAATAACTTACCTCTCTGCCTTGCAGGGCTGAACCTCCTGGGCTAATGGTCTTCCAGACTACCCCTCACAAGAACTTACCTTTCTGCCTTGAATGGCTACTCACATGAGCTTACCTCTCTGCCTTCAATGGCTTAACCTCCTGGACTGATGGTCTTCCAGACTACCACTCACAAGAACTTACCTCTCTGCCTTGTATGGCTGAACCTCGTGGGCTGATGACCTTCCAGACTACCACTCACAAGAACTTACCTCTCTGCCTTGAATGGCTGAACCTCCTGGGCTGATGATCTTCCAGACTACCACTCACAAGTACTTACCTCTCTGCCTTGAATGGCTCAACCTCCTGATGACTTTGTTTTATTCTATTCTGACTTTAATCCTATCCTGTCTGTGTACGCAGGGAACAGTTAGGTTTGGGTGCTATTCTGTTTTGTGGCATTGAATTATTATATAACATAATATAATATCATAATTACATACATATAGTATAGTGATTATATAAAACCATTTTTATAATTACCATTCTTTCTTCCACTAGAAACCAATGGAGGGCCTATGAAGTCCTGTTTGACATAATCAAAATGGCTGTACCCCAATCACTAGTTTTGCTACTAATTTGAACCATGTATATAGATTTCTTTGAAAAAGGCTACACACCATGCATTTCAACTGTCCAATATGTAAAGGGTAATGATGCGGGTAGGTATGTCTTGGGTTAAGGAATGACAAAAGACAACATTTTTCATAATTTGAGATATTGGATGCATGGTCATTCTGTGATTGTGTCACAAGAACCATTCAGAGGTAAATTGTTTATCCTGGGATTGTGGTTTTTAGTCCATTTAGTGAACTCATAGAGACTGACAATAGCAGTAATAGCTCACAGAATCTCTCTCTCTTTTTAACCCTGACAGGTCGTGTTTGTTTGTTTACCTTCACTCAAGCTGGATGCAGAATAGGAATTTGATGCACATTACTTTCTCCTGATGAAAGTTCTGTATATATGACATTTTAGAACTGAAACATGTCAAGACTAGATGTCTCTGTATAACAATAGAGCTACAACACCAACATCAATTGTTAAGATACTAATGATTGCAAACAATGTCTTGCCTCTTTTTATGCTCCAATTGAAGGTTAGCCCCTTATAGGCTATATGTCACAACAACATTTCTTTTGATGACACACTGTTTGAAATTATGTCTAATGATGTAATACTTGTTTTATGAATGTCTTGAACAATTAAAACTATTGATTGTTAAAATGTTTCACCAATGACATGTCCATTTATGTTCCATTTTTTTTATATTTAAAAACATTCTGTGATTGTATTCATCTGATTTTAAAAACTAAGTTAACCACGTAGATAGGAGACTTTATATGAAGGGTTTGTGGCCAAGTCAGTCGGGTAAGTGGTTAGGTACAGTGCATCAAGTAAAGTGATATGTTACAATGCAGCCGCAAGGGGACTAAACAGATTTCAGGAAATATATGGCAAATGTTTGATGGAAAGTGGACATTGATCGAGAGAAAGATACTATGACTGAGACTCTGCCTCCTACTCTAGCACATCCTATGCATAGGCCAGGAAGATGGCTCACAATATGACTGAGAGGAAGATACTAGGACTGAGACTCTGCCTCCCACTTTAGCACAAACTATGCATACACCAGTAAGACGATTCACAATATGACAGAGATGAAGATACTAGGACTGAGACTCCGCCTACTACTCTAGCACATCTTAGGCATGGGCCAGTAAGACAGTTCTCAATACGATCAAGAGAAATATTCTAGGACTATGACACCACCTCCTACCCTAGCACATCCTACATGTAGGCCGGTAAACAGTTCTCAATATGACAGAGAGGAAGATACTAGGACCGAAACTCTGCTATTTACTCTAGCACATCCTACACGTAGGCCAGTAAGATGGTTCATAATATGACCGAGTTGAAGATACTAGGACTGAGACTCTGTCTCCTACTCTAGCACATCCTACACATTGGCCAGTAAGATGGTTCTCAATGCGATCGAGAGGAAGATACTAGGACTGAGACTACGCCTCCTATTCTAGCACATTCTATGCATATGCCAGGAAGCCGGTTCTCAACACACTTCGAGAGAAAGATACTAGGTCTGAGACACTGTCCCCTACTCTAGCATATCGTACACATAGGCCAGTAAGACGGTTCTCATTACGATCGAGAGAAAGATACTAGGACTGAGACGGTGTCTCCTACTCTAGCACATCCTCGACGTAGACCGGTGAGGCAGATCTCAATACAATCGAGAGGAAGATACTAGGACTGAGACTCCAGTACATCACTCTAGCACATTCTATGCATATGCCAGGAAGACTGTTCTCAATAGGATCGAAAGAAAGATAATAGGACTGGAACTCTGTCTCCGACTTTAGCATGTCATACACCTAGGCCAGTAAAACAGCTCTCAATATGATTGAGAGGAAGATACTAGGACTGAGACGCTGTCTCCTACTCTAGCTTATCATACACATAGGACAGTAAGATGGTTTTCAATACGATTGAAAGATACTATGACTGAGATGCCGCCTCCTACCCTAGCATATCATACACGTAGGCCAGTAAGATGGTTCTCAATACGATCGAGAGGAAGATACTAGGACTGAGACTGCGCCTCCTACTCTAGCACATTCTATGCCTATGTCAGGAAGCCAGATCTGAATACGATCGAGAGGAAGAGACTAGGACTGAGGCGCTGTCTCCTACTCTAGCATATCGTACATGCGGGCCAGTAAGACGGTTCTCAATATGATTGAGAGGAAGATACTAGGACTGCGACGCTGTGTCCTACTCTAGAATATCGTACACGCGGGCCAGTAAAACGGTTCTGAATATGATTGAGAGGAAGATACTAGGACTGAGACTCCGCCTCCTACTCTAGCACATTCTATGCCTATGTCAGGAAGACGGATCTGAAAACGATTGAGAGGAAGATACTAGGACTGAGACTCCGCCTCCTACCCTAGCACATTCTATGCATATGTCAGGAAGACGGCTCTGAATACGATCGAGAGGAAGATACTAGGACTGAGACGTTGTCTCCTACTCTAGCATATCGTACAGGCAGGCCAGTAAGACGGTTCTGAATATGATTGAGAGGAAGATACTAGGACTGAGACTCCGCTACCTACTCTAGCCCTTCCTACGCGCAGGCCACTAATACAGTTCCCAATATGGAACAGCTGCGCTCATCAATATGGAAAGACCCTGGCTTTGCAGTTAATGGATCTGCCTGCAGTGCTCTTCCGCTCCTCACGGCATTTATGGAAGAAGGCGCACCCACGGAACATGGAAGCGCGGCGCCCTCGCGACATTGACATTCTCAGAATTAGATTTCCCCAGCCTCTAACTGAATAATGAGAAGTCTGCATGCGTCGTAGGGCTGAGGCAGACACGGAGCCGGAGACCTTTTCCCGCTGACATCCGGGACGCCATTTAATGATCTTCTTCAACAGGCTGGGCAAATTTGCAAAGGTTGGTAAGCAAGGAATTCTGCTCATGGGGTCGGCGCCAGATTGGCCAGATCCAGCCCATCTTGTCTACGGATATTGTTCTATCGCTGTGTACATTTCTTTATACTGTTGAACGTCTCTTAAAGTAAATCCTTAAACAATGGACCCAGCTGATCCATGGGGGGACTGGAGCAGTCCAGGAAGAGACACCTGCAGCTATTGCAAACAGCAACATGGCCGACAAGTTGAACCCTCTGCGGAAGAGATCTAGACATCGCCCGCCATTCAACGATCTGGGTGATAAGACCTTCATCCTTGCCAGGTCCCTCAAAATGGGTGCCATTCAGCAGGTGAAGGCCAACACCTATTGTGAAGACACCAGGACAGAAGATGTGAGTTATTCGCATAGCTTATGTTCGCCTCTGATTGGAAGGTTCTGTGCTGAAGGGGCTATGCTTAAAGAGAAGCCCGCACATGCAATCATCTGCCAACACCCTTATCTGCAGGGGGGGTTCCCGTGAAGGAGAAAGCAGTTTGGAGACTCCATCCATAAACGGCCAGTTGACAGCACCAGTTAGAATGATTAACCATCAACAGGTTACAGGTCACCAATTCACATTGAACAGAGAGGCCACCACAACATTAGTCGGATTGGAACGATATACATAGGGTATTCACTTCAGAGGCCACCCTTTGCCATAGCAACAGCCACAGGCGTCGGGAAGCAATGGCTGGAGGACCAGGCACACCCCCCTAGAAATTTAGAAGCAGAAACCCAAGAACATGAGTTATTCACAGTGGTTGAAACACGGGAGAGGGGCAGTATTCAACTACATTCTGAAATGCAGAAGTAAATAGGTTGCGATGAAATCCATTGGGGGTAAAAGGCACAGGATTGAAACATGTCAACAATCAAAGTACTGTTGCTTTCTGTCTGTATTTTTAACTGCATGCAAGGGATCCGAGGGGTGGAATACAGTCATCTTGTATCCATTTTCTGTTCTCTCTGTGTGTCCCTTTCCTTCTCTCAGAGAATCACAGATGTAGCTCTTAATTAGTTGTCCTTATTTAATTGCTAGCAAGGTATCATGGAGTTTCTAAGCAAAAGAAGCTCGAGTCTATTTTGAGTAGACTCACTGTGGGGCAGCAAACAAGCAGACCAGGGTAGAGCAGGCCTCTACTGTAAGCATAAAGCAGGGCTATTCAGCCCTGGCTCTCGCGAGTCCAATCTCCCACAGGTTTTCAGCATTGCCACAGAAGGAACATACTCATGCAATGAATCTAAAGGGGGCTTGCTCACGAAGCCTGTGGTTATTGTGAAAACCTGGCATGGCTGGGCTCTGGCAGAGTGGGCTTAGAGACTGCTGACATAAGGGTTCGGGGACGTGTTATATCACGCCTGGAAAATCCGAGGATCAGAAAAGTGGTCAGGACCCAGGGACTTCCCAAATTCTTCCACTGCTCTGTTGTGTTACCGTTCACACTGTGGTGGTTTATAAAGAGTTGGGCCGGTCAAAATCATATAAATGTTTCGGGTCTTAACGATGAACGAACACAAAATATCGGCTCCACAAAAAGGGGTGGGGCTTTGGATTCAATTACAAAAAATATCAGCACCAGGCAGGTACCACGAGGGCCTCTGAGTAAATCGGAACTAAGTAAGGGAAGCAGGGTACTTACCTAATACTCTTGACATAATGTAGAATCAAGCAGATTCTCTGCCATGCCGAGTATCATATGGCAAGGTGCTCCAGATATGTAAACCTCTGCCATGCCGGGTATCATATGGCAAGGTGCTCCAGATATGTAAACCTCTGCCATGCCGAGTATCATATGGCAAGGTGCTCCAGATATGTAAACCTCTGCATTGCCGGGTATCAAATGGAAAGGCTCCATATATGTAAACCTCTGCCATGCCGGGTATCATATGGCACGGTGCTCCATATATGCAAACCTCTGCCATGCTGGGTATCATATGGCAAGTGCTCCATATATGTAAATCTCTGCCATGCTGGGTATCATATGGCCAGGTGCTCCATTTAGGCAAACCTCTGCCATGCCGAGTATCATTTGGCAAGATGCTCCATGTAAACCTCTGCCATGCCGTGTATCATATGGCAAGGTGCTTCATATGTGCGAACCTCTGCCATGCCGGGTATCATTTGGCAAGGTGCCCCATATATGCGAACCTCTGCCATGCTGGGTATCATTTGGCAAGGTGCCCCATATATGCGAACCTCTGCCATGCTGGGTATCATATGGCAAGGCTCCATATATGTAAACCTCTACCATGCCGGATATCATGGCAAGGTGCTCCATATAGGTAGACCTCTGCCATGCCGAGTATCATTTGGCAAGATGCTCCATACAAACCTCTGCCATGCCGGGAATCATATGGCAAGGTGCTTCATATGTGCGAACCTCTGCCATGCCGGGTATCATTTGGCAAGGTGCCCCATATATGCGAACCTCTGCCATGCTGGGTATCATATGGCAAGGCTCCATATATGTAAACCTCTGCCATGCCGGATATCATATGGCAAGGTGCTCCATATAGGTAGACCTCTGCCATGCCGGGTATTATATGGCAAGGTGCTCCAGATATGTAAACCTCTGTCATGCCGGGTATCATATGGCAAGGTGCTCCAGATATGTAAACCTCTGCCATGCCGAGTATCATATGGCAAGGTGCTCCAGATATGTAAACCTCTGCCAAGCCGAGTATCATATGGCAAGGTGCTCCAGATATGTAAACCTCTGCCATGCCGAGTATCATATGGCAAGGTGCTCCAGATATGTAAACCTCTGCATTGCCGGGTATGAAATGGCAAGGCTCCATATATGTAAACCTCTGCCATGCTGGGTATCATTTGGCAAGGTGCTCCATATAGGCAAACCTCTGCCATGCTGGGTATCATTTGGCAAGGTGCTCCATATAGGCAAACCTTTGCCATGCCGGGTATCATATGGCACGGTGCTCCATATAGGCAAACCTCTGCCATGCTGGGTATCATATGGCACCGTGCTCTATATATGCAAACCTCTGCTATGCCGGGTATCATATGGCTAGGTGCTCCATATATTCAAACCTCTGCCATGCCGGGTATCATATGGCACGGTGCTCCATATAGGCAAACCTCTGCCATGCTGGGTATCATATGGCACCGTGCTCTATATATGCAAACCTCTGCTATGCCGGGTATCATATGGCTAGGTGCTCCATATATTCAAACCTCTGCCATGCTGGGTATCATATGGCACAGTGCTCCACATATGCAATCGTCTGCCATTCCAGGTATCATATGGCACGGTGCGCCATATAGGCAAACCTCTGCCATTCTGGGTATCATATGGAAAGGTGCTCCATATAGGCAAATCTCTGCCATGCTGGGTATCATTTGGCAAGGTGCCCCATATATGCGAACCTCTGCCATGCCGGGAATCATATGGCAAGGAGCTCCATATATGCGAACCTCTGCCATGCCGGGTATCATATGGCATGGTGCTCCATATAGGCAAACCTCTGCCATGCCGGGTATCATATGGCAAGGTGCTCCATATAGGCAAACCTCTGCCATGCCGGGTATCATTTGGCAAAGTGCTCCATATATGCAAACCTCTGCCATGCCGGGTATCATATGGCAAGGTGCTCCATATAGGCAAACCTCTGCCATGCCGGGTATCATATGGCAAGGTGCTCCATATAGCAAACCTCTGCCATGCCGGGTATCATATGGCAAGGAGCTCCATATATATGAACCTCTGCCATGCTGGGTATCATATGGCAAGGTTCTCCATATAGGCAAAGTTCTGCCATGCCGGGTATCATATGGCAAGGTGCTCCATATAGCAAACCTCTGGCATGCCGGGTATCATATGGCAAGGAGCTCCATATATATGAACCTCTGCCATGCTGGGTATCATATGGCAAGGTTCTCCATATAGGCAAACCTCTGCCATGCCGGGTATCATTTGGCAAGGAGCTCCATATATGCGAACATCACACCTAGACATAATTGCAAGGACAGCAATGCCAACTAACCAATCCACTAACAATTTCATCCCTCTGCACACACCTCTCAAACTCTAACCAAACACAACCACAAGCTTAAATACAGAAATCTGCACAAACTTCACTACATTGGTACAACAAAACAAACCACACATAGACTTGCACAACAGTACACAACGACTACTGACCATAAAACACCCCAATCCCAGCCAACGGACCCACCGGACTGAGGCCGCCAACAGCACATCACTGCTCTCTTGCACTTTTCCAGCTTATTCCCACTAACCTCCCCTCCCTCCTCCCATTTTCAGAGCGGCCAGAGTGCCAGGAGACCACTCCAGTGGTGATAGTGCACAGTACAAATATCCTTTAACATTAACATGAACATTAATATGCCGGGTATCATATGGCAAGGTGCACCATATATGGGAACCTATGCCATAGGCGATCCTCTGCCATGCCAGGTATCATATGGCAAGGTGCTCCATATATGCGATCCTCTGCCATGCCAGGTATCATATGGCAAGGTGCTCCATATAGGCAAGCCTCTGCCATGCTGGGTATCATATGGCAAGGTGCTCCATATATGCGAACCCCTGCCAGATGGGTTGGCACCCCTCATCATTTCCCTTCTGAAGAGGTTGGCCATCAACCTCCTTCCACTCATTCGGTGAGACTGCTTTCATAATCCTATGGATAAATTATCGGATCATTTAATGCTGATTGTGGCGTTACCCCTGGCTGTTGTGCTATCCCTGAGTGTGGCGCTACCCCTGTGTGTTGTGCTATCCCTGAGTGTGGCGTTATCCCTGTGTGTTGTGCTATCCCTGATTGTGGCGTTATCCCTGTGTGTTGTGCTATCCCTGAGTGTGGCGTTATCCCTGTGTGTTGTGCTATCCCTGAGTGTGGCATTATCCCAGTGTGTTGTGCTATCCCTGAGCGTGGCGCTATCCCTGGGTGTGATGCTATCCCCGAGTGTGGCGCTATCCTTCAGTATGGCACTATGCCTCAGTATGGCACTATCCCTCAGTGTGGTGCTATCCCTCAGTGTGGTGCTATCCCTCAGTATGGCACTATCCATCAGTGTGGTACTATCCCTCAGTGTGGTGCTATCCCTCAGTGTGGTGCTATCCCTCAGTGCGGTGCTATCCCTAAGTATGGTGCGGTCCCTGAGTGTGGCACTATCCCTGAGGATGGCACAATCCCTGAGCATGGAGCTATCCCTCAGCTTGGTGCTATCCCTGAGTATGGCAGCATCCCTGAGTGTGGCGGTATCCCCGAGTGTAGCGCTATCCCTGAGTGTGGCGCTATCCATGAGTGTGGTGCTCTCCATGAGTGTGGCGCTATCCCTGAATGTGGTGCTATCCTTCAGTGCGGTGCTATCTCTCAGTGCAGTGTTATCCCTCATTGTGATGCTATCCCTCATTGTGGTGCTATCCCTCAGTGTGGTGCTATCCCCGAGTGTGGTGCTATCCCAGAGTTTGGCGCTATCCCTGGGTGTGGCACTATCCCTGAGTCTGACGCTATCCCTGTGTGTGGTGTTATCCCTGAGTGTGGCGCTATCCCTGGTTGTGATGCTATCCCTGGGTGTGGTGCTATCCCTGAGTGTGGCACTATCCCTGAGTGTGGCACTATCCCTGAGTGTAGCGCTATGCTTCAGTATGGCACTCTGCCTCAGTATGGTGCTATCCCTCAGAATGGTGCTATCCTCAGTGTGGTGCTATCCCTGAGTGTGGCGCTATACCTCAGTATGGCATTCTGCCTCAGTGTGGTGCTATCCCTGAGTGTGGCGCTATGCCTCAGTATGGCACTATGTGTCAGTGTGGTGCTATCCCTCAGTATGGTGCTGTCCCTGAGTGTGGCACAATCCCTGAGTGTGGCGCAATCCCTCCACGTGGCGTTATCCCAGAGTGTGGCAGTATCCCTGAATGTGGTGGTATCCCTGGGTGTGGTTCTATCCCTGAGTGCGGTGCTATCCCTGAGTGTGGTGCCATCCCTGAGCTGGGCGCTATCCCTAAGTGTGGTGCCATCCCTCAGTGGAGCGTTATCCCTCAGTGTGGTGCTATCCCTCAGTGTAGCATTATGCCTCAGTGTAGCGCTATGCCTCAGTGTGGCACTATCCCTCAGTGTGGTGCTATCCCTCAGTGTAGCATTATGCCTCAGTGTAGCGCTATGCCTCAGTGTGGCACTATCCCTGAGTGTGGTGCTTTCTCTGAATGTGATGCTATTCATGAGTGTGACACTATTGAAGAGTTTGGCACTATCCCTGAGTGCAGTGCTATCCCTGAGTGTGGCGCTATCTCTGAGTGTGGCACTATCCCTGAGTGAGGCGCTATCCCTCAGAGTGGTGCTAACCCTGAGTGTGGCGCTCTCCCTGAGTGTGGCACTATCTACGAGGGTGGCGGTATCCCTGAGTGTGGCGCTATCCCTTGGTGTGGCGCTATCCTTGGTTGTGGCGCTATACCTGATTGTGGCGCTATACCTGATTGTGGCGCTATCCCTGGGTGTGGTGCTATCCCTGAGTGTGGTGCTATCCCTGAGTGTGGTGCTATCCCTAAGTGTGGTGCTATCCCCGAGTGTGGTGCTATCTCTAAGTGCAGTGCTGCCCCTGAGTACAGCGCTATCCCTTAGTGTTGCAATATCCCTCAGTGTGATGCTATCCCTGAGTCTGGTGCTATCCCTGAGTCTGGTGCTATCTCTGAATGTGATGCTATTCATGAGTGTGACACTATTGAAGAGTGTGGCACTATCCCTCAGTGTAGTGCTATCCCTTAGTGCAGTGGTATCCCTGAGTGTGGCACTATCCCTGGGTGTGGCTCTATCCTTGGGTGTCACGCTATCACTGAGTGTGCTGCTATCCCTGAGTGTGGTGCTATCCCTGAGTGTGGCGCTATCCCTGTGTGTGGCACTATCTT